>NW_017892944.1:0-15000 GCF_001540865.1 Ananas comosus | reverse complement strand
AAACTCGAAAAGGATCCTTCTGATTCTCGAAGAATGAGGGGCAAAGGGATTGATATCGAGAAAGATTTCTTGTTCTTATTAGAATTAGAAGATCGTGATTTGATCCGCATATGTTTGGTAAAAAGAATAATCTTCTCCCTCCTTTGATCAACAATGGAAAGTGTTCAATTGGAACATGAAAACGTGACTGAATTGGTCTTAGTTACTCTTCGGGACGGAGTGGAGGAAGGGAGGAGATTCTCGAACGAAGAAAAGGATCCAATTACTTCGAAAGAATTGAACGAGGAGCTGTATTATGAGGTGAAAATATCATGTACGGTTCTGTAGAGTGACAGTCAGGGTGACTTATCTGTCCACTTTTCCACTATCACCCCCAACAAACCAAACTCTGCCCATAATTGGATTGGCTGATTTCTTTTTCCATGCTAGCCTTTGCAGAACACTCCTCCTCTACAGAATGTTCTAGAGAGCATTCATTCCTGACTAAAGATATCCTTCCCGATCAGAGATCTGCATAATATGGCCTGCTGCCTGGATTGAACTTTTGTTAGACAATTATCAGACTGCTTTCCAGAACCAGAACCCAGATGAGTTGGATTCCCTTCGAGGATAGTGTTACCTGATCCAACCTCCCTCGCTAATGGAGAAGCAAACCGTGATGATCTACCCGATCCAACCATCCTTTTTGCCAGATTAGGCGCCGGTATGCCCTGTATTCAAAAGGAATGAATAGAGGAATATTCTCAATATGAAAGACGCTAGGCCCCAATGTTAGTCTTAGTAAGAATATGAATTGTTCGATTGTCCGCATAGGATAATAAAGAAGAATAGAATCATAATGAATAAGAAAAAAGACTCTCTTACGTGATTCAACCCCTAAAGCTTTTAACAATTCGAAAGATCTTCACAACTAAGAAAGCACTACTTCTTTGTCTTCCGGATTCAACAAGCAGTGGTTATACACTTTTCTAAAGAAACATCAGGGCTAGTTAGTGGGCTTGGACGAAAGTTGGTAAAAAAATTCCATGCCTTAAGCATAGTAAAGTAAGACATCAAGCAATAAGGAGAGATCCCGGGAAAGCACAGCTTTCTTATACCAATTAAGGACATAAGCAAAATGAAGAGTTTAAGGAATTACTGGAACCTCCAAGAGCTCTCATTGTAATTGCACTGATCCAGATGGATTGTCTGGGTGTCACCACAGCGTTAGAGTCGTTTTTCTATTCCTGTTTTTACAAAAAAACAAGGGTCATTGGCGATGTGACAGGATCCCTAAGTTCTCTTGGCCTCGGCGGAGAACCTCTCGCTCGACCACCCATTTCTTAGACTGCATTGCCAGTCCACATTGGGACAGAGCCTGCTCTCATATGAAATCCATGCATCCTTCAGTTTCCTGGCAAAGCCAAAGAGGATGTGACGCTCAGGGACGCCTACAATAGGATATTCTATAGTCTTGGTAAAGGGGGGGTCACTCAAAACAAAAGGGTATATCATCCCCAGGCATAGAACTGAAGTGATCTACCAGGGAATTCCAGGGAGTACCACCCCTTTCACAGCTCGGGGCTGTGTCATGCCCTGAGTAGAGACAAGGAATGTCAGATCGCCCTTCACCACCTACTAAGTATCCACTAGGACAAAAATGACCAGTGGAGGCATCAGGACCAAGAATTTGCACTGGGTAATGGATACCCAAAGAGGCAACAAATTCCATAGAAGACCAAACCTTACAAGATGAAGATAGATTCGGTCAATCTTTCAGTTCCGCATTCCTATTGGAGCATAAAATAACTTTTCAAGGGTTACGTCTGGACGCAAAGCCCGTCCCGTCATGTCATGTATGTAGTACCAACGACAGTATCGAAGCCAAGACCTTACCCATAGGAAGACTCCAAAAAGGAAATCCTTCCTCCCAGGCATCTCAATCTCAAATAGATCGCCCGGAAGAAGGCGTAACTCTTTTTTTTTGTGCCATCTCCTGTCGAAGAAAAAAAAGAAGCCTTCCACGTAGCAATGAACGGGAAGGCCTCGCCCCAGCCACCAATTGGAATGGTAGCGAAGGGTGGGTCCACATAGCCCAGACCCTTTCTACCCTCGTACGTTGGAAAGAGCTACTTCCTTCCTGTCTTCGCTCCAACCCCCTCCCCCCGTCACTTGCAGTGTTTAGCTTCACGATCGGAATGGAATGGAGTCTCTCCCATGCTTACAGGCAAATAAGCACCTGAGGGTAGTCAATGAAGCCTCCTTTTCTATTCGAACTCGACTTGACTACTTACGTTTCTCCTCATCATGAAGGAGGCCAATCTCCCTCTTACCTTCCTTCTTCCATCGCTTATATCATTCTCATCCAACATCAATCTCGGCTCGGTCTCTTTTACAAAGGAATGTTAAGTACTGAGATAGGTCGTTGAGGTCTCGTCTCTCATCCCCAAAAATGAAAAGCAATCTTGAGTTTAAAAGAAAAGAGTCAACGAAGAGCACTTATAAAGATCCCCTAAGCCCGCTTCCATTCCGAGATTTACATGCTGCTCTGACCTCACCTCATTGCGCTCGGGCTAGGGCATTCGATGCAGCTCCTTCTCTTGCATTTGACACCGTTATTGATTCATTTCCTGCAAACAAGCATTCTATTCCGAAAGTGCGGATTCGAGAACAGCCTAAGACAACAGGGTTTACGAACAGGGGTTATTCCCGTAAGGATGTAACTTTTATGGAGCTAGTCTGTCCCGTAGTTCAAGCGTGAAAAAAGACACTAACTTCTTTCGATTTCGAGTATCAGCACCGGATGAAATAGCAATTGCAGGGGATTCTTTTCCATCTAAAGCAGCAAGGCAGATGGCTTCAAAGGCTGAAGACGGCTGGTCTACTTCCTGCTCGATGAGGGTCATCAGGTCGGGTGGTAATCAAGGCAAAAAGGCTTTGTCTATTTGCTTCTTTCAAAGAGCAGAATTGACATATTAAAGGATCCTAGTTCGTCGCTTCGATTCCTATTGATTCACCCTGCTCGGAAATTAACTCAGCATTCTTCCTACCAGCAGTGCATTCTCAAGCAAGAGAAGGGGCATAGCGGTCAAGCAGGGTCGTAGCGAGAGTCAAAGTAAAAGAGGAAAGTGACGGTAAAGCCGCATCTATAGAGATAAAAATCCCCACAGCTGATTCGAGAACAAGCCCATGACGGAATTCTTTCTTTTAAATAGTCATATGAAAGGTATCCCAACAAGGGGAATGTGCACTATCTGATATCAACTAAGCCACTTCGTCTCTACTCGAACCGTGATTGACGTTCCCTCGTTCAAATTAAGGCTAGGCTATAACTGCGGTCTACTCGTTTCATGTCTACCCGAAGGGTTCAACTCGTGCTTTGAGAGACTATAACATAGTTTCACTCGGCAAATAAGATATATTCTTTCTAACCGGATAGGTTGCTGTTTCGGGGAGAAGGTAAGGGTCCAAAGGAGAAGGTAAGAGTACCAGCTGACTGACTTGTGTTCCAGTTGACTTTTGAAGGGCCTTTCTGCAGTGGCAAGCGTACAATTCCAATCCCCCAATTACGCACCAGCCTATAAAGGTAATTAAAACGTGTTATAGCGCTAAATAATGGGCATATCATGAGAGTTCGAGTACCAGCTCAAGCAGTTCCAGCTTCTACTCTTCCTCCCGTTGCTGCTTGCTTGCCTAAAATGAAAATCCTTACTAGCCGAAGTAAGGGACTTTCTTACTGGAGCATACATAACGGACAAGGACTGATAAGACTATTCTTAGCCTGTTATTCAAGAATCTTTCCTCAGAATGGACGATGAATGGAAGTGAGATTGGATTCACGTATATAAACTACAACTACAGATTTTATCCCTTTCTCTTAGGGAATCTCGACTAGACGAGGGAGATATAAAGGCAACGTTGACGCTACGAAAAAAAAGGAATTGCATAAGTAATGAATGAGCTAATTTCTTATTAGAAGCCTATTTGACTAGACAGGTCTCCTTTACCGGGGGGTTCCCACAGAGAAGTCTTGCTCTGGCTTGCCAAAAGCGTTTAATATTTAGAATTAAGGATGTCTTACACACTGGTGGTCTTGCGTAATTGAACTAAGGCTTTTAACTAGCTTAGTGAATCGATTGTTACTAGTAAAATAGTATGTTTTTGTTGGCAGTGAGTAAATCTTTGATTCAGAGTCAGCGTATAGGCCGACGTTCGAAGTTCCCTACTACTAATTAGTCTTAGTAGCTAGGAAGCAAATCCTGTAGTTAGCTCGAAACCTTGCAACCGGTCCTTTGTTAAGGCTGTCCGACTTTGACATTACGTACACTTTCCGAAAAGCGATGAAAGGGCAAGCTATAGCGGATCTACTGGCCGAGTCCAGCTTCTTACTTAGCCCAACTCATAACCCCCTCGATGAAACTAAACAATCTGCGAAGCCCCAAAGAAGTGCTCCTTACATGCTTAGGTCGAATGAATGTCAGCAGCCTTTACAATAAGAATTTTTCAAAGAAAAAGTCATATGTAAAGGTAGGTAGGCTGCTCCATAGAGGCGGGTAAAGATGTGAAAAGCATCCGCTTACAGAGCGGAGGCTATAAGGCTCAGTGCACCTCTGATTATAAAAAGAAGAAAAGAAAGCCAATCCAGATATGCGTTTAGAGCATAGGAAGTAGTGCATTCCGAAAAAAGCGACTTCTCTGTCTATCCCTGTCAACCTGCACTATTGATTGCTATGAAGGAATTCTCCTTTCAATAGGCTCAAGAGCCGGATCTTCTCACTGATCAAGACTTTCCCAACCAAAAGCTTCAACAAGAGCTGATTATCCGATAGCTTCAACCGAATGCTTCGAGGGGATTACCCAACATTGTCTTTCAAAGATAGGAAGGAGAGTACGATCTTGATCCCTATGGAAAATGAATCAGCCACGGTTGCTTCTGTTGATAGGTTAGATTCCAGGTTCAATATGCTACGTTTTTTACCCACCACTCAATGTTTCGCTTCTGCAGCCGCCACACCAACCCTCTCGTTCAAAGCGAGTCCCAACAGCGTTGTTTGAAGAGTCGTCGAGACACTTTTCTTTTTATCTCACAAGAATGGCCTTGGCAACGGGAGCTTCTCTCCTCTCTTTCAGTGTGCTAGTAATAAGCCGGGAAGTGATCCCGCTGTGCACAGTGCCATAAGTGATTGATTCATCACGGAGTGGAAGACTAGCCATAGAGAGAGGTACTCCCTGAAATGAACTAAGACTACTTATGGAAGGGTATGCCTAATGCTGGATTAGAAGGACCAGGTATTCAGTGAAGAAATGCCTCTATCGAAGTACCAAGCTGGGAAGACAGAGAGCTTCTCCTTCCCAATAGCTAAATAGGGGCGCATACTGACTACTTGGTAACATACGTTTTCCAGGAATCGAGAAAGCGAGAAATTCCCTTAGCAAATTCACAAAGAAATCACACAAGTGAAAAAGTTGTGCACTTTCACGAGTTCGATTCAAAGAAACAAAAGAAGATCTCGGGCCCAGTATGAAAGACTAAGAATACCTCCTAGAAGCTTCTCTTTGAAAAATCCTTTTTCTTGTATCAAAATAATAATCATTTTTTTTCCTGTTCGTCAAAGATTACTATTCCTTCTTTTCCGGGTCTATCGGAACTCCTTTGTTTAGATTCATAAGAAGTAGTGGACAAACTAAGGGAAAGAAAGGATGTTGGGGGAATATTTTATTGAGCAAATAGAATTTCTTCACTTATTCAATAGTTGTTCAACTTATAACTTAGAGAAATTATTCAAACAAAAAAAAAGCGGTTGAAAGACGGATTTTATTTTGACGAATATCCAAATCCTTATTTATTATATGATCAGGGTTTTGATTTGATTTTTAGAGTAGTTTTGATTAAGGTTATATTAGTTTAGTCTAGAAATGATTTGTGCAGGATGTCTCATCCCATATAATAAACTATTGGATTACCCAGAAAATCGATTGATTCGTTCTTTCTTCTTGCTTCCTGTTAATATTTAATGGGAAGGGCAGGGACTATGAATCAACGATAGATTCAATTCTTCACAAACATCATTAAGAAACAAAAGAATAGAGTGGTTTGGAACATCAGGGCAAAGGATCCCGTTTTGTCATTTCTACGAATATAATATTTTGATTATGCTGACTGGATAACTAACCAATTTGTAGGTTATGGAATAGATCAAAGTCTCGTTATAAAAAAAAGTAAGAACAACGCGGGTCCTTACCCTGCTTTGTCTGATTAGAGCGGAAAGGGCCCTATTTGTTCTTACTTTTTCATGTCTACTCTACAATCCGGCCCATCCGATTACTAGAGAGATGAACCCAGCCCGGAATATAAACCGTAAAAGAAAACTCCTAGAAAACCGATCACTGGAATACCAGTTACAGTACCTACCAGGCAAAGATGAATCCTTCCAGTAGTATCGGCCATTTCCCCTACTTTCCTCCACATTTCATCAAGTGGTCATGCGTCAGACAAAAACAGTCATGGATAATTATGAGGATGGTATCTTTCCGAATGGGATAAGAGAATTCCTACTATGATCTTTCTTTCTCTCAATTGAAGAAATAATTGGAAAATCAAAGAGCAAGTACAAAAATGAGTAATAAACCCCAGTATAGACTGGTACGATTCAATTCAACATTTTTTCGGGTTTGATTGTGTCATAGTTCTCTAATTGGAATTAGGTTTATCGTTGGATGAACTGCATTGCTGATATTGACCCAAAAAAAGAAACGGTAGGTACAGCTAGTCCGTGAACAGCCAACCATCGCACTGTAAAAATGGGATAGGTTCGATCTATGGTCATTGAGGGCCTCCTAAAAGGATCTACTAAATTCATCGAGTTGTTCCAAAGAATCAAAACGGCCGGTTATCAATGGAATCCCTTGTCGGCTTTCCGTGAAATACTCATTTGGCCGAGGACTTCCAAACACGTCGTAAGCTAAACCCGTACTGACGAATAACCAACCCGCAATGAATAGGGAAGGTATAGTAATGCTATGAATAACCCAGTATCGAATACTGGTAATAATATCAGCAAAAGTTCTTCCGTGCTTCCAGACATGCTGAGCTCCACAAATTTTTATTCAAAAAAGGGCCGTGAAAGATTTTTTCAGTAAATAGAAAACTACTTATATTTCTTGTGAGATCGTCAATTTTCAAAGGTGTATTTCGAGTATAACGAATCAGTATAGCTATCCTTCCTCTGGCACAGCAACGCTGCCTCGATCGGTACCGAAATGCTACACAATTCCTTTTTTCTTTTTTTGTTCCTTATCTATGGATAACTGTATGTTATGCTATTCAATAGATCAATAGAAAACCCTCCTATTTTTTATAGGGTTTCCCTTATTGGCTTCGTAATTGAAAGTAAAGATCTTTTCAAAATGTAAGTCAATGATCAATGGGTTCTAAAAATTCATGAGAGTATTGACACAATTCAATTATATGCGAAATCTATCCCTTTTTTGGTTAAAAGTTTTATTCGAATCCGGCACATTTCAAGTAATTGGTTGGTATAATATAATAGTCTAAATACTATATAAATAACTAGAACATTAATAAAATGTTTAGCGCCATAAAAAAAAATCCAATTTAGAATAAAAAAGTAGATAATATTTAATGAAAGAAAGAAAACATAGTTGTAACAATCAATATTCGTGATGCAATCATTGTTGGATTAGGTCCAAGACAAAGATTCTTTCTTGACCGAACTACAAGTATGGAACTCCATGATATGGAAAGACAGAATATAGAACCTAAAAGGATAATTGAAGTGGCTCGTCTTCGAATCGACTTTTGGACCCTTCAAATAAGTAAATAAAAGTCAAAGTTTTCGTTTTTCGATAGATCCTTTCGATGGATCGTGGAACGCTTTTTTTCTTCTTATTCGATATATTATGGGCAATTAACTAACCTATTACTATACTGAATGCAATGAGTTAAAATAAGTAATAAGGTAGTATCAGGTCGTTCGCTCCAAAAAAAAATTCCATTTTCAAATCCAATTCTTTTATTCTTTAATTACTAAAAATAGAATTTCATCTTCGAATGAAATTACACGACACAGTTATTATTACTATTACTTTACTAAACTCTCAAATTGCACAATGAATCTGTTGATTCGGAATCACAGGATCGGTCGATGTCACATCTGATGAATCAATTTTTTTTTCTACCTATGTTATGTCACTCTATCTTGATTTAGTATAATCAATAATGACCGATGAATCATGAATTTTCCATTGGAACTAAACTAATTCTCTTAATTGGTTTTTATTACCGTCGTATCTGGGAAAAATGGAAACTTAGGTAAGTGTTTTATCAGGAAAAAAACATATCACATTTAGCCCTTTCATGCTTACTATAACTAGTTATTTAGGTTTTCTACTGGCTGCTTTAACTATAACCCCAGCTCTATTTATTGGTTTGAACAAGATACGACTTATTTGAAAATTGAATGAATAATTCAACAAAACTCGGGAATTCCAGGTATTCTATGGTTCTTTCCCGCACCAATTGCCAATTCTTTTCTTGGTCATTGAGATTCACGGATAATTCAGATTAATATTTAGGGCTCTTTTTTTTTTTTAAAAAAAACGGAATCCGAGAAGCCACCGCCCTATAGAGCTTAGAGTGGTCCGAAATGGACCCGCGAAGCCGGTCCCCGTTGGTGAAGATCCTTGTCTTACTCCTCGAAGAAGCCAGGTGTTTATTGACTTGCCTGTCATGTGCAAGATTGGAATCGAGAAGCGTGGGCCCTGAATGGCTTTCTTCAAGTCGGAAATCTCTACGACGTAAGATCCTTTCCTTTCTTAAGCTTGATTTGATGGGCAGACAACCAAAAACAGTATTGGAATGGATCTTCTTTTAAGAATATGAATTGGAAAGCGGAAGCACTTCCATTTTCAGGAAATTCAGGAACGGAGGACTGACAAAGAGAGGAACTTCAGGGGCCAGGTAGAAAGACGAAAACCCCAGAGAAATCAATCTAGTGAGCTCTCCTCAGGAAAGAGATAGAACCCTACCCTTCTATTATAGACCAGGAGTAGCATTATAGCAGTCCGAAAGGGAACTTTCGAAAGACCTATATCATAAAGCGGCCCACCATCGAAGGAAAGCCTGACCCAGGATTCTTCCTCACTATCTCTCAAACTTCCAAAAAAAACTCCTCATCCCTTTCTTTTATTTTAGTTCCATTCGCTGTGGGGCGAGCCTCTGTTTTAGCTAGAGTCATCAGCAGGAGACCTTGGATCCCGAGCTACCTTCTCAAAAAGAGATTCTGAGCTAGTTTCCATTCCTTCCCTATCCACTCCTAATCCCAGCGAGCCAATAGTGAGAGTGAGTTTCCTTGCAGGAAGTGAGCCAGTTCCATCAAGGCCAGCTTATTTCATTCTTTCTCCGTTACAGTACGCAAGCAATCCAGTAGACAAGAAAGAAAGCCAATCTATGAGTTCATTCAATGAGAACAAGAGTGAAGAAGGAAGTCGATTTTGAATACCTTTTATATAATGGGTGAGGAGGAAGACTTCATCTTTCCTTTAGTCTATCTCTTGTAGATTCCTGTATTTAGAAGTGTAACGCTCTCCTCTTTTGAAGGCAAAGCAGTTCGGGCAAAAGAAGTTTTGGATATCAAGGTATAGGGCTAGTTCGTTTTCAAGCCGTGAAAAAGAAGTTCTTTCAAGCGATATTCGGGAAGCCCGTATAAATCCATAACTCTTTGTCAAGCCTTCGAGCGAGTTGCAGTACCAGGTAAGACTTTCTATATTCTATTATTAGTGCCCTTTCAGCCCCTGATCCTTTCGCTTTCCTCTACTTGACATTGACATCCAAGTATTCCGCTCGTTTAGTCTCGCGTTTCTTTCTTTCCTCTCCTTATCCTTAACAGTCGAGCTTCCCTTCTAATGCTTCCCAAAAAGTGGAAGTTGGACCCACCCTGTCCCTTTGCAGTTGGAGTTGCTTTTTGAGTAAGGAATGTAGCACAGTATAAGTCTTCCCTATCCCGGTAGCAGTAGTACCCGTATAAGTAGTCTCCGTGCTCTTTACAGCCGAGCGAATAGGGTCATTCAGTTCAGTCTAAGTTATTCGTTCTGCCTTGGCAGTCTTTTCTTCTATTTCTTCCTTTTGCGAGCTATTTTAAGTCCTTCTTCATGCCTTCGATATTTTAGAAAAAAGGGGTATCTGACCTTCCTGCAAGATAAAGAAAGAGACTTAGACAAAGAAGCATGTGATCAAGTTCAATAGTAAATAGACAGTACTGAATCTGATTGAATTGATTGAAAGGATACAATGAACCAGTAAAAGAAAGAGATCTAGTTGGCCTTTTCTTTTTTGTTTGCAGAGAGATACTGGTGGAGACACTTTTCTTTATATCTCATGTGCTTGGCAATTTGGATGTGTATTTTGCTCTATAGTAATGGAATGATGAGGGCGAACGTTAATAGATCAATTTCTGGACCTATTTTATTGATTATTGATTCCTTTTTTATCTTGGATTTCTTCTTCCGCTTAGTAGGATTACCTTCTTTCCTTGCAAAAAGCTTGCTTTCTTACCTTTCCTTTCGTAGGGTATAGTCCCAAAAGTGGGATTCCCTATGGCTGTCAGTGCTAAGCTAAGCGAAAATCCTACCTTGTGTAAGAAGGTGCTTCTTTGTCTAAAGGTTACAGGGCTGGGCAATAGACTGAGCCTAATGTTCCTTTTTTCCTTCTGTCTCTGTCGACCTAGGTCTTCTTTCAAGCCTTTAAGTAGTTCATTTTGAAGCCAGGCGATGGAATGCGCGGTCCTAACAATCCCCCCGATCAAAAGGGTTGTTAAGACCAGACGAGCCAATACTTTCTATCGATACGAGCGATCCCGTCCTTCTTCCTGCGAGTCAGTTTGAAAGCGAGACAGTTCTTGGAGTGTTAAGGTAAGCTCCAAAGTCCTAATCCAAAGATTAGCCTCCTATTTCTTACCAGTACATAAATAGGCCCTTGTCCTCTTAATCTTACTACTTCCTTTTCTCTTTCTATAGAAAAGTTAGATAAGTGAGAAAGATCTTATGATAATAAGAATGTTTATAATAAGATTGATGGAAGATTCCATTTCCTTAACTATTCAAAGCAATAGCCTTAGGAGATTTCCTCTTTATGGCGAGTGATAATTTTCTTCGATTCCAGCCTGTTCCGGTGCCGGTCCAAAGGGGGGGTAATGGACCAGTTATTTTGTTTTAGTTGCAGTTGATCTTCATCTTCCTTTCCAAGACAAGACACCTTCCTGTTTGTGAGAAATCAAGTAACTTTTCTTGGCAGTGTAAAGGAACGAAGTAACTTTGAAAGCCAGGCCAGTCTTTTACTATTTATGCCAGAAGCCGTAGTTGCACAAAAATGAAAGTAGAATACTACTCATAAGCAGAAGTTGCCTAGCCAGTTGGAGTCATAAGGCAAGCGGAATACATCTTTCCCAAGGGAAAAAGGCTTATTTAAGGGCAAGCGATGGGATAAGGATTTTAGGCAAGCAAGTAGAAAGACCTATTTATGAAAACCAGTATAAAATAAAGAAGTACCTCTTAGGCTAGCCAGCAATGAAAGAAAGCAAACGAGATGGTGGAAAGAAAAAGAAGGTAAATGAGATAAGGCAATCCTTTAGCCCTATAGTGAGCAATCCTCTTCTATCTGTCTAAGTTTCACCAGTAGAAAAGAAATCTTTTTCAATCCAGCTGGCAAAGAGGAAGAATTCTTTCCCCAGACTAGCGAATGATACGAGCGAATAAGATCCAGCAGCCGTGCCGGGCCATAGGATAAGAGCGGTCCAGGTCAGTTCTTATCTTTTGAGTTATCTCACATCCTGCCCTTTCCATCAGTGCTTTTTTTTTTAGTTAGAAAAAGAGGAGTCAATTTCTTAAAAGGAATCTAATCTATCCAGTACACAAGCATTCTAGGGATAGCGGGGGCTAAGAGAGCGTATCCTCCTAATAATGAAAGCCTTTCAAGCTGTCTCAGTAGTCTCATTCCTCAGAGTACCAGTGTAGGGCTAAAGATCATTCTCTTGGAGGGCCCACTAATCTATTTCATAACCTGCTTTGCCCCCCCTTACCCCTTCAAGGGAGCCATTTCCAGAACTAAGCTAAGCCCCTGCATATATAGAAAGGCATCCAGTCCAAGCAGTATAGGATAAGTTGAGAGGGCCCTTCCTTCTACCAAACAATCTTTCGCCCCTCAAGTCCTTCTCTCTGGCCTTGGGAGTGCTCCTTTCTTAAAACCTTTGACATCAGTCCCTTAGGCTAGCAGGTAGTAAACAAGCAGACAACAAAGTAGTCTTTTTTGCAAGCGCAGGGATAAGGATAAGGGATAGCAGAATAAAAGGCAGGAGTATCTCACAATAGTATCTCACATCTCAAAGCTCGATCTTTGAAGCCAAAAGAGGTTGAGTTTTTCGAATACCTTGTCTCTATCAAGTCAGTCACTTCGTCCCTAGTCAAAGGGATTAGCTGGACCCTAGGAAAGTGAGATCAATCAGTAAGGGGCTAAGTTCAAAGGGATATCCTCAGTTCTAGAAAGCGTTGGGGAAAGATCCGTAAAAGAAGAAAGTCGCTTCCTTTTCAAGCCAACTGGGTTTGTTATATAGCTACTTTGATAGAAGCTGGTTCGAAGATAAGATTAGATATCTGTATTGGGTTTTTTCTTGTTTGAGTTCTAGTATTATCAAAACTGGGCTAAGATATGTCTTTGATAGAGCTTTTCGAGTTTTGATGGTTTTCATTTTTTCATTTTTTGTTTTTAAATATTCTATAGTCTATAGGATTCCACTTCAATCAATAATTATTCTCCAACAATCGATAGATATTCCCCCTGGAGGTCTATTTCTCAGCCTGATAGTTTCTTTTCCATGGTCTTCGCTCCTCGTACTTTAAGTCGAGTGGCTTTCGCTCCTCGTAATCAATCTTCGGATAATAGAGGCTGAGTGATTTAGAGGGGAGATGTCATGCTCTTTACTTTTCTTATCAAGTCAGTCACTTCTTATAATATTTTATTATCATTATTTGAGAATAGATCTTTCTTTTTTTAATGTTATCTGGCAGAAAGACCAATAGCGGTAGCCATAGGGAGTGAGATCCCGACGTTCGTAAGCGCGCCCCTACCTTCCAATTCGAGAACAAAGAGCCCCTCTCATTCCGGCAGGATTTTAGGCCTCTCCCGGGAGCAGACCCTGCTCCCAGATGTCTCCATTGAGAGCAGCACAAGCAGTTAGAGATGCAGTTCCATCAGTTCTGTAAAGATCGGACGGCCTTTCGGAAGCCTTCAAACTATACTTAAAACTAGATTCTTTAAGGAGGGAAAACCGCTATACTTATTACTATAGTAGGGAAACCACGGTATCATATCCTTTAACCTTGAAGGTCAGTCTCTGGCTCTGCCTCTCCTTTTAGATCCCGTTGATTCTGCCATTGATCAATGTTTGGTTAATTCAATTAGCGCACGCGGGATCAACTAGTTGGGCCGTTTAGGATATGAGATGTGTTATGTTACTACTATCGACCCGTGCGTGAGCTATTGAAGAGGTACTGCATCTCGATCCAAAAGAGCTACTTCCATTACTGATGCAGGTGGTGCTGGTAGCCATGATGCTAAGTAGCCGTGATTCACCAGCTCTTGCTTATGTCGGTCCCAACAAAGTTTTAGCTTTTGCAATCACTCGTAGACCAAAATCAAAAGATGGTGCCTACTATCGCCAATGGCGGTCTTGAGGATAACGAAATGGAAAATTCCGACCTCTTCCACTACATCTTTAGTAGCCCCCAGAAATGATTGATATAATGACTACTCTATCCACGCTCTTCTGTAGGTCTAGAAAGCTAGCCTAGGTAGTGCCCGGTAGGTAGTCTTTTATCCAGTAGTACCAGTACCCTTTAAGCCAGACATCTTCTTGCATCTTCACCTTTCGTAGGTGGAAAGAAAGAAGGTCTGCTCTTTCCGCAGTACCCAAAGCTAGTCTTTTTTTTAGGTAGTTGTAGCGGTGATGGAAGTCACACCAGTGCTGATCGAGTTGAGTATTACCACAAGCGTCATGCAGTTACGAGAAGCGATCGTAATTCCGTTCCGGATGTTCCTTCTTTTCTTTATGCAGTGCCTGTTCATAGGTAAAATGCTATGGTTGGACTTCGAGATCCATATGTTGAATTTGTGTAGCGAAATAGGAATTCATATTCATATCATATATTTTCAGGCTGAAGAAAGGGAAGAAATTCCGCCTCACGAGAGGTGGGATGAGTTGCATATGAACTCTACTCTTGTCTTCTAATAGTAGTCCCTTGTGTTTCGGAGTTCACTACTAAAAAGCTTTCCTAGTACTACTTTTCTGGCTGGGACTGAGCTACTTATCCGGTGGACTGCTGTTGTTAGTTACTTTCTTTGCCTGTGGTACTTATTAGATGCGTCTTCTTCCTTCTCAGATGGCCCGCATTTGGTCGAGGATGCTTTATATAAGTATCGTGGGTGCTTTGTCTGCCTACCCTTCTTTTCTGATGCCTCCTTTTCGGCAGTCCCCCTCGGTCTCCGTAAGGTTGGACTGGACGTTTTCCTCTTTTCTCCCGAAGTAGCGAGTCCTGATCTCTTTATCTTGGTTGAGCTGTCTTGGGATAGAATCCGGAGGGAATGGGCTTAGGTGTAGCCGCCTAACGAACCAAGGATGACGGACCTTCTTCTGGAAGCGGGAAGGTGAGTCATCGCATTGACTCGGATGATCTAGCCAATCATCTGTCCCCAGTAACCATTGTCTATCTTCGCGAGAAAGTTCTTTTCTTAGTCTTGACTCTTTAGTCTGAACTGAGCAATAGCCTACGAGCTTCTAGGTCATGTCGCCCCTAATCCTCCCTTGTGATTAGATCTGTTCGACATGCAAGTGGTCTAGCTACTGCCTGTACAGTCACTCTACCTGGACACCTTACTACCTCTGACCTTCCTCTTCTATTCCAGACTAATCTCTGTATTATAAGAGTCTCGTCGGTAAGTGGAATAGGCTT
>NW_017892943.1:0-1340 GCF_001540865.1 Ananas comosus | reverse complement strand
ATATTGCCTGTGAATGATGATGTTTCTGCACTTGATAATTCCATTGCATCTTCTGAAAATATTGCATCAAATGATTCATCTGAGCCTCAAAACACCTCATCTGAAATCCCTAGCATATCTCCTGAGACTACACCCCTGACAGAGTCAAGAGATCATCCTTTATCAAATGTGATTGGGGATCCTAATGTTGGTGTGCGAACAAGAAGTCAGTTACAATGTGAATTTGCGTGTTATGTTTCTTTGATCGAGCCAAAGAATATCGACGAAGCTCTATGTGATGAATATTAGATAAATGCCATGCGAGAAGAACTTGGTCAATTTGTCCGCAATGATGTATGAGAATTAGTGCCACATCCTGAGCAACAACACATAATAGGTACCAAATGGATCTTTAAGAATAAGAAAAATGAGGATGGTACTATTGTTCGGAACAAAGCAAGACTTGTTGCTCAGGGGTATTCACAAATTGAGGGAATAGACTTTGACGAAACATTCGCCTCGGTTGCCCGGCTTGAATCAATTAGTATTTTGTTCGCGATTGCCTGCCATTTTAAAATCACTCTTTTTCAAATGGATGTTAAAAGTGCATTTCTAAACGAATTTTTAAAATAGGAAGTTTATGTTGAACAACCAAAAGGTTTTATAGACTCAAAATTTCCAAATCATGTTTTTCGACTGAAAAAGGCACTTTATGGACTAAAACAGGCTCCACGAGCATGGTACGAACGATTGACAAAATATCTTTTGGAAAAGGGCTACAACCGAGGGGGAGCGGATAGAACTCTCTTTGTAAAACACTTAAAGAATGATTTCATTGTGGCACAAATTTATATTGATGACATAGTCTTTGGAGCAACTAAAGATAAGGATGCCAGTGATTTTGCAAAATTAATGACAAGCGAGTTTGAGATGTCGATGATGGGAGCTTAATTATTTTCTCGGACTTCAAGTTAAGCAAACTAAAGATGGAATTCACTTGTGTCAATCTAAATATGCGAAAGAGTTGGTTAAGAAATTTGTCCAATGGGTACAAGCAACAAAGGACTTGGATTGAGTTTGGAAGGACAGAGCATGGATGAGAAACAATACAGAAGCATGATTGGAAGCCTATTGTACTTAACTGCGAGCAGACCAGATAATGCTTTTAGTGTTGGAATTTGTGCTCGTTATCAAGCTAACCCTAAGGAAGTTCATCTGAAAGCGGTTAAAAGAATCATTCGATACGTTAAAGGCACAACTGCGTATGGTCTCTGATATCCTATGAGAACATCTCTTGATCTAATCGGCTACTCAGATGCTGACTGGGCAGGCTCTGCAGATGATCGGAAAAGTACTAGTGG
>NW_017892942.1:0-1340 GCF_001540865.1 Ananas comosus | reverse complement strand
GGGGCGGCATTCCCCGTGATGGCCGAGGGAGCCGAGCGGGATCGGCTCATGGAGCGCCTCAGTGAGTTCAGGAGGTGCAGCCCGAGGATATTCGACGGCGAGAACGTCGACCACTGGATTGTTGAGAAGTGGTTGATGCACATGGAGAAGCTGTTCCGAGATACCTTCGTCGAGGAGAGGGACAGAGTGTGGCTCGCCACCCACTTTCTGGACGGCGAGGCCTACCGTTGGTGGTTGGATATCCAGGACAACCCCAACACCGATTTGGCAGCGATTACTTGGACGAGATTCAAGGAGCTCCTTCTGGCACACTACTTCCCGACTAGCGCCAAGAGGAAGATGGAGCAGGATTTGCGCAGCTTGCGCCAGGACGAGCGGTCAGTGGCCGAGTACGAGAGAGAGTTTTCTCGGCTACTCCACTGTGTACCTTTTATGGTCCGGGACGATGAGGACAAGGTCCGCATCTTTGAGCGTGGATTGCGGCCTTCGATCTTTCGGTTGGTGCAGTCCTCCAACCTCCAGACCTACCGGGAGGTTGTGGATTGAGCTTTGATAGTGGAGGCAGGAGCGGTAGACCTTCAGGAGCGACGCGAGGCCCTAAACAAGGGTAAGGGCAAGAGGCCAGCGGCTGAGGGTGCGAGCCAGACGCACTCACAGAGGCCGCCGAGGCACCCCAGGAGTCGGAGCCAGTCGCGAGGACGTGACCAGTCTACTCAGCGAGGAGGACCCGATCGTCGCCAGGCTCCCCGCTGCGTGATCTGTGGCGATCCTCACAACCCGCGGCAGTGTTCACGCAGCCGGGGCAGGTGCTTCTTGTGTGGCCAGGAGGGCCACTTCCAGTCGGACTGCCTGAGAGGTTCAGCGCCAGCGCCATCTTCGGCATCTGCACCAGCATCACCAGGTCCCAGCCAGGGGACATCTTCTGCGCATCACCAGGCAGGACGGCCGCCAGTTCAGCGGCAGGGGGACGGGTCACGACAGGCCCCGAGTGGGCGCATGTATGCGGCCCAGACTCAGGAGGCGGCGGCAGCCGAGAATGTGGTCGTAGGTATCATTTTACTTTATGGTATTCGAGTTAGAGCATTATTCGATACCGGTGCATCGCATTCATTTATAGATCGACTGTTTGCCGAGTTGCATGGCATCCCACTTGTATCCTTGTTGCATCCGGGACGAGTTGTTGTACCCGATCATTCTTTGTACATTCGGGAGTTTTGCCCCAGCTGCCCTATTCGGGTTAGAGATTGGATCATGCCCGTGGACTTGCTAGCTTTGCATAAACTCGGGGAGTTTGACGTTGTGTTGGGCATGGATTGGTTGACTAAGTATTTCGCCACTAT
>NW_017892941.1:0-1343 GCF_001540865.1 Ananas comosus | reverse complement strand
AGAGTTGCTTGTTGGTGCATTCAAGAACTTGAAAGCAGTAGGCCAGCAATGGGACTAGTTGTTCAGATGCTGGAGGGAGTTCAAGAGGTCAACATGCCTCCTATACCTACATACTTGTGTAATTTTGTGTGGGATGAGAATGGCTCGATTAATACTCAGGTTTATGGGCATTGTCTCGATGATGTGATGAGCAATTCCTTCACCGAATAAGGATTAAAATAGGCCCTCCATGAGAATGGCTCAATTAGTACTCTCTCTTTTTCTTTTTCTTTTTTTTTTCTTAATTAAGATGTTTTATTATTTTTAAGTAAAGACTCGCGTTCAATTGAATATGCTTTGGTGAGGTGATTTCAATATGTGTAATTAATACATCTCTTGTGCTTTTCTCCTTTTTTTTTTTTTTATGTTTGTCAAGTACTTTTTGTAATATTTTTAAAGTTCCGTAAAAATTCTATGTATGAAAAAAAAGTTTAAGATAGTATACTATTCATTTCATTTTATTATTTTTTAAATAAATTTAACCGAAAATATAAAATAATTAAGTTTTTAAGACGTTAAATATCAATTATCAAATTTTTTATCACTTGCGCTAATAAGTACGGTTTTATAATTTAGCGGCTGTGTTGTTTCTTTTGTACACGGTGATTCCAAATCTAGTTGCTGAGACTTCATGGTTACGTGTGGGGTCCAGCATGTTGATCTTGCGCCGTGACTGTTGGATTGTCGGTTGGCGGATCGGGTGTGATTGAAAGGGACATCATTGTAATTGGACGAACCGGATTTTCATTTGATTTTTTTTTTATTTTTTTTAATATTAAAGTTGGAACCTCAGGGTCAATGTATCGTGACATTTAAGCCACCATTATTAGAAAAGAATATTAGAAACAAACAACGTAGACAAGATTTTAGCTCCCGCTGTTCCATTTACTATCCATACCAATGATCCCTAATCTTTACACTATTTTTCAATTTAGTCCCTAATCGTTTTTTTTTGCAATCAAGTCTCTCATCTTTTGATTTTATTTCAATTAAGTCTCAACCGTTAGATAACTGTTAAAATTGTTGGAAAATGCCACGTCAGCCCGACGTCAGCGCCACGGAGGCGCCATGTCAGCACCACGGTGGCGCTGTGTCAGCGGATTGCAAAAAAAAAAAGGTTAGGGACCAAATTGAAAAATGGTGCAAAGGTTGAGGACCAATAGTGTAATTAACCTATTAAATTTATAAATTCAAAAAAAAATTTTAATTTAAGATTTAAATTTTGATTTTGAATTCAAATTTAAATTGGAATTCAAAATTCAATTTTGTATTTAATTTTAAATTTTAAATTTTAAATTCAAATT
>NW_017892940.1:0-1343 GCF_001540865.1 Ananas comosus | reverse complement strand
TCAATGCAATTTCGACTTTCAATGCAATTGCAATTTCACAATTACATCGAGTTCTTTCAACTCTTTCTTTCTCATTTTTCTTTCTTTCATTTTTTCCTCTCTTCTATTTCTTTCTCTTTCTTTCTTCCTTACTTACTTTCTTTTCTTTCTTTCTTTTCTTTCTTTTCCCTACAGCTTTCTTTTCTTTCTTTCTTGCTTTCTTTCTTTCTTTTCTTTCTTTCCTGTTTTCTTTTCTTTCCCGCAGCAGCAGTTTTTACTGCTGATTTGCTCACAGCAGTAGCTAATTGCTACTGCTGCTGAAGCTGATGCTATTATTGCTGCTGCTGAGTTGTTACTGCTGTTGCTGATACTACTACTGCTGCTGCGCAAGCTGCTGAGCTGCTGCTGCTGAAGCTCCTGCTGCTGCTGCTGATGCTCCTGCGCAGGCTGCTGCTGCTACTACTAAACTGCTGCTGCTGCTACTACTATTGCAACTGCTGCTACTGCTGTTGACAGCAGCTAGGCTGCTGCTGCTGCTGCAGCTGCTGCTGCTGCACTGCTGCTGCTGCTGCTGCTGCTGCTGCTGCTGCTGCTGCTGCTGCTGCTGCTGCTGCTGCTGCTGCTGCTGCTGCTGCTGCTGCTGCTGCTGCTGCTGCAACTCCAGCAGCTGCTGCTGCTGAAGCTCCTGCTGCTGCTGCTGATGCTCCTGCGCAGGCTGCTGCTGCTACTACTAAACTGCTGCTGCTGCTACTACTATTGCAACTGCTGCTACTGCTGTTGACAGCAGCTAGGCTGCTGCTGCTCCTGCGCCTGCTGCTGACAGCAGCTAGGCTGCTGCTGCTGCTGATGCTTCAATCAGTAGCAGCAGGGAAAAAAGTGAGGAGGGGAAACACAGCAAAGAGAGAGAGGAATAAATACCTTTCTTTTTCTTTTCTTCTTCTTCTCTTTACTCTTCTTTTCTTTTCTCTTCTTCTCTTTTCTCTTCTTTTCTCCTTCTCTCTCTCTACGTAGGCAGGAGGCAGAGGGGAAGATAAGGATGGAGGCATCCTGGCACCCTGGCAGCAGATTAGTGGAAATCCACTAAACATGGTGCTAATTACCATAATGCCCCTCGACTAACCCGTTTAGCGACTCGGATCAAATACCTTTCGCAGGCCCTTCCGAAAGTCCGATTGAGCTCAAATTTGACAGAAATGTTCGTTTTTACTTAACAAGTCTATTGAAATTTTAATATTTCAGTTTCGACCCCGTTTGGTCACTGCGAACTATCCCGAACTGTAATCTTTATCAGATAACTTCCGAATGCTATTTCTCTCTCTACATGTGTCAGAAAAATATGAAACTTCAAATCTAGCCTCATAAAA
>NW_017892939.1:0-1345 GCF_001540865.1 Ananas comosus | reverse complement strand
ATTATATTTCTTTCAACCTCATGACTTGGATATATTTTAGGAAAGCAGAATTTAACCAACAACATCTTGTATCTTGGATCTAATATTGATGCAATGGCCATTAACAAGTTGCAAGAACCCCAATATTTATCAAATTTTTCTGCCATTACTCGTGCCATGTTTCTCATAAAATAATCATCTGATGAGGCTTGTTCAGCTAGCACTTTCTTAACTCTATAAGTTTCACGAAGGAACTTGTTAGATGTTGGATAATCTGTCGCAGAATAAATATTGCTTACATCATAGAATGATTCTAAAAATTTTCTTATCTTTTCATATCTTTCCCATTGATCGTCAGTAGGGCACCATCTATAACATGGATCTCTATTTGCATATTCACTAAAAACCAATTTATAATGAAAAGCAGCATCAAGCATTTTATATGTGGAGTTCCATCTAGTAGTAACATTACTTGATGACCCTCTTTCTGTCGAGAGACCCAACAGCTTAGCAATTTCACCAAATTTTTGAAGTCGACTAGGAGACTTCTTGAAGTATTTTACTGACTCCCTTATGTCACTAATTATTTTAGCAATCTCTTTAAGACCATCTTGAACCATCAAGTTCAAAACATGTGCACAACATCTAATATGAAAGAACATACCCTTGAAGTGAAGCTTGTTTCTCCTTTCGAAGTTCAATCTTAAACTTTTAGCTGCTACGTCATTACTTGAAGCATTATCTAAGGTGATTGTAGACACTTTATCTTGAATCCCCCAATCTAACAAGCACTCAGAAATAGCATCAGAAATAACCAAACCAGGTGGCTCTAGCTCAATGAAAGCAATGACACGCTTCTGTAATTCCCACTCTGAATCTATATAGTGAGCTGTCAAAGCCATATACCCAATTATTTGCTTGGATGTCCAACAATCACATGTAAGTGATATTTTATCAACATTCTTTAGCACTTTTTTCAATTTCTCATTTTCAGTTTCGTAGGCTTTTAAGCATTCATTCTTAATAGTGTTTCTACTCACCTTTTGAAAATTAGGAGTCAATGCCTTGCTGTAAGGACTGAGATTTTTGACAGTGCTACTAAACTCTCTGTTGATGATGTTTATGTGTGTAATTTAATTATATAAGCACTCGTCAAGTTTCGGGCGAAAATGAGCTAAAATGGAGAAGATATGCGACTTTTAGTTTTCACTTAAGTGAATAGTAACTCCGGTTTTCCGGAGGAGCCACGGAGTAGAGTTGGCTTCTGGCGCGTATCAGACTCCGTTCATATCAGTCCAATAGCTCGTTTCGACCGGTTCAGCTGTTTTGGAACCTATGGCACTGACGGAATTGGATTTGGATGCAC
>NW_017892938.1:0-1345 GCF_001540865.1 Ananas comosus | reverse complement strand
TAGGAGCCGTAGTTTGTTTGTATCGCTGCAGTTTGTAGGCGGTGGATACCCAGAATAGTGTAGAATGTATTTACGCTCGTGCTGAGATGTCAAGTGTATTTTTACAATAGTGTACAAACTGTTCCGAACTGTCGGGTGCCGTTGTGGTTGACGATGGACCCAATTTGCAGTTTTTGCATCAGATTGTGCTGAGAGCACGTAGATTGTGGTTGTTCGACCAGTGAGACCTTTCTACTTTGATTACAGCCCGTGAGAGCCTGATTGAGCTCGGCAGAGACATACATTCATACTCGGTTGGGTAGTGCCCGCGAGTACCGCTCTGCAGTCGGGGTTAGTGCTTTTGCATTGATGTCGGTTTGTCCTGTTTGGACTTGCTCTCTACTGACGACCTAGCGTGGTAACAGTTAGTGTAGCTTCGACAAGCGGGACGGGTGTGTTCACAGTCCCGAAAGAGATTGGGTCAGAGATTGCATTTTCTACAGATAGTTATTGTCAGATTGTAATAGTATATTGGCATATAGCTGTAGATTTGTTTCAGCTTCCTTTACTATCTTTGAGCATATATCTATAGACTTGGTGGGTGAACCGTTGAGGTCGGTAGCGGTACCCACTGAGGACTATTTCTTTTTGCAGTAGTTCTCATACCCAGTTGTTGGAAACCTTTTGCAGAGCCTTCGTCTTCGGCTGCTGCTGTTGCTTATTCGGATCGTAGAAAGAGAGTTGCGAGCTAGATCCCTTCCCAGTTGCTGCTGACCTAGAGATTTATACCAGCTACAGGTAGTTGTAGTTTTTTATTCTTATACATACGGATGTTAGTACATCGCCGGAGCGAGTGTTTTTGTATCAGGATACTATGTATGTATTTGAACCGATGTTATTTATACATGTTTTCTTTTTAGCAGCTCTATACTACTGGTTGTAGTATTGTATGATTACCGATACAGGTACGGCTATCGCTTCGTATACAGAAAAAATTTCTTTGTATACGACAGATTTGTCGGCGTGCCCGGAAAAACGAGTAATCCGGGGCATGACACGAACTACATCCTAAAAATAGATGATCGGATCATTCAATTTAAGATCGGAGTTATTGATCTTTATTTAGGTAGTGAATAGAATTTTCTATGAAAAATTCAAACTATTCAGATTCTTTTGCACCGTTAAACGAGCAAGTATTTCATACCGGCCGTTAAAAATTGTTAATTTTGTGAGCTTTTGATCGTAAGGTAAATAATGTCAAAAAATTATAAAATTTAATTTCTATAAGTTTTATGAATCGCCGATTCGGAAACTCTATCATCGAAAACGACTTATGAGCACGAAGGCGATCGTACTCATAAGAGTA
>NW_017892937.1:0-1348 GCF_001540865.1 Ananas comosus | reverse complement strand
AAGACCTACTATAATAAGAGGATGATGCTGTTAACATATCTATTATTGGCAGATAAAGTTATTAAATTCATTTATTGTTAGTTTAACCAAATTTAATGAAATTTATTTGCTCCTCTCTCTCTCTCTCTCTTTATATACAGAGAGTAAGTCTTGTGTGTTATTAGAAACACGTAGTCCTTCGATGGAACTTTCTGATTGACGATCGGGTTCGTTAGACTTAATCTAGCGTATTTAAAGTATCTAGAAAAATAAATTTTGTGATTTTTTGATATTATTTACCTAACGATTGAAAGGATCAAAATCAACAATTTTTAATAGTTGATGTATACCGTTTGAAAGTTTAACAGTACAAAAGTATTCAAATCAGATAAAATTTTGATAGAAATTTTTTTATACTATTTACAACAAGATCAATATTTTCGATTGAAAATTTTAATGCTATATAACCACTTTTTGTGAGATTTTTATATTCAGCCATTGATTTTGAACCCTTTCGATTGTTAAATAAATAATATCGAAAAATTACAATGTTTATTTTGACATACTTCGAATATGTTAGATCAAATCTAACGGAGTTCATCGTCGATTCGAAAGTTTGTCTTAGGAACACAGAAGCCTCCATACTTTTGATAACCCTTATGTATATATATAGTCCGAATTAACGATCTACACCGTTAAACGTTATCTCGAACATTTAAAACGTTTAGAAATCAAATTTTATAATTTTTTGACATCATTTACCTTACGATCAAAATGTCACAAAATTTATAATTTTTAACGACCAATATAAAATATTTGCTAGTTTAACGATATAAAAGAATCGGAATCAGTTGAAGTTTTGATAGAAAATTCTATTCATTACATAGATAAAGATCAATAACTTCGATCTTAAATTGAAGGATCTGATCATCCATTTTTAAGACGTCGTTCGATTTTGACCGTTCATTTTATACCCGCTTGATGAACTTTATTATAATTTTAAAAAATTACGAAATTTATTTTCTATAAATTTCAAATACTCTAGATTATATTTAACGGAATGGATCGTCGATTCAGAAGCTTCATCATTGAAAATAATTTATAAATATGAAGAGCTCTATACTTAACTTATAAGTATGAAGGGCTCGATACTTATAAGAGTATAGTAGCCCTAGCATATATATATATAGTGAGGCTACTATGCTTCTGGAAGCATGAAGCCTTCCGTGCTTCCAGATCGTTTTTCATGTTGTGACTTTCGAATTGTCGATCGGCTTCGTTAAACTTGATTTAGAGTATTTGAAGTACTTAGAAAATAAATTATGCAATTTTTTGATATTATTTGCCTAGTGAACGAAGGGGCTCAAAA
>NW_017892936.1:0-1349 GCF_001540865.1 Ananas comosus | reverse complement strand
AATCAAATGTCCAAGGAAGGCTACATCTCGAAGCCAAAATTCACACTTTTTCAGCTTGGCATGAAGCTCCCTTTTCCGAAGTATTTGAAGTACAAGCCTCAAATGTTCCTCGTGATCCACATCACTTCGGGAATAAACCAAAATGTCATCGATGAACACCACGACGAACCTGTCTAGGTAAGGCTTGAAAACACGGTTCATTAGATCCATAAAAGCTGCTGGGGCATTAGTAAGCCCGAACGGCATAATTATGAACTCATAGTGTCCATACCGTGTTCTAAAAGCCATCTTCGATACATCATCGGGTTTGATTTTTAACTGGTGGTTTCCCGACTGCAAGTCTATCTTGGAATACACACACGATCCTTGAAGTCGATCAAATAAGTCGTCAATTCTCGGCAATGGATATTTATTCTTGATCGTGACTTTATTAAGTTCACGATAGTCCACACATAGGCGAAGTGATCTGTCCTTTTTCTTGACGAACAAAACTGGTAATCCCCAAGGCGAGTGCTCGGTCTAATAAAGCCTTTATCCAAAAGATCCTGTAGCTGTGCCCTCAGCTCCTTCATCTCTGTCGGTGCCATCCTATAGGGCGCTTTCGAGATTGGGGTACTCCCGGGGACGAGATCTACCACAAACTCGATCTCCCTATCCGGTGGCATACCCGGTAGCTCAGCTGGAAACACGTCCTGGAACTCCCGCACCACCGGGATTTCCTCAATCCTAGGGGTGTCATCATCGCCCCTCAGAACAACACTAGCCAAATAGTTTACACCACCTCTGCTAATCAGCTGCCTAGCTCGAGACGAGCTGATCGTCATCGCAAAAAGCGAACTCCGGCATCCACAAAATACCACCTCAGTCTGCCCAGGTTCTCTAAAAGTAACCGTGCGATTCTTACAATCGATTGTGGCATAATACTTAGTTAGCCTGTCACGCCCCACCCCGAAACCACTACCAATTTGGCACGATTCGGGCACGCTGGGCGGACCGCCGAATGGACAGCACCTCCCCTATCCGCCCAAGGGTCAACAACAGGAATGTGTACAAGAATTTACCCAGAAAATTTAAATTCTAAACATACACATTCAACGGGGCACAAGTAGTGCCAACAACTAAGAGCAAGTAATCCACAAGTGAAAACAAGTGAAATAAAGAGAGTACTTCACTAACTATTGCAATAGTTTACTAACTATTGTAATAGTTTTGCATCTTTTTACATGTACATCTTTTCCTCAAAATGAATACATATGTTCATTCAAAATACATAGCTCTCCAAATCCTCACCTGCATGAATCTCTCTCAATACATAGGTGTGCTAATGCAAAAAGAAAAGCTACTATATT
>NW_017892935.1:0-322 GCF_001540865.1 Ananas comosus | reverse complement strand
TGCGTCCTGAGCAGGGGTCTTTCGCCAGTCAAATATTTCCCCAAGAGCCTTATCTGCACGGGTAATTTCTGTGTGCAAAAAACGATTGGCGCCACACCAAATACTCGTAATAAAAGATTCAAGCAAAACTTCTTTTTTATAAGAATTATTGGAAAGTGACACAGGTAAAGATTCGCATTTTTCAATTTGCTCTCTAAAGCCGATTTTGTCCAACATTTGCTTTAAAAACACCATGCCTCCCCAAGGCGTAATCTCTTTATTGGTAAAGGATAGCTCGAATTTCATCGCTTATTTTTTTCTACTGCTACGCAGTTGGATATTA
>NW_017892934.1:0-1351 GCF_001540865.1 Ananas comosus | reverse complement strand
AATCGTCGACAGTGCATACCCCGCAAACATGTAGCAGATGTTGCTCTGACGGAATTGACGCCAACGAACCATGCCCACCGACTGCTCAATGAAATGCCCAAGACACATCTTTCGACGACGAACCTGAGAAAGAGAGCGGTGCTCTCTTCTCAAATGAAGTTAGATCCGCTCGCCAAGTGCTCGACGGCGAACCTGAGAGAGAGAGCGGTGCTCTCCTCCCAAACGGGTTCCGCCCGCCAAGTGCTCTCCTCTCAAACGGAAACCGCTCGCCAAGTGCTCGACGGCGAACCTGAGAGAGAGAGCGGTGCTCTCCTCCCAAACGGGTTCCGCCCGCCAAGTGCTCGATGTGCCCGGAGTCCGCCCACCAACCGCTCGACGGCGAACCTAAGAGAGAGAGCGGTGCTCTCCTCTGAAATAAAGTCAAGTCCGCTAACCGCTCCGACGACGAATCCGAGAGAAAGAGCGGTGCTCTCCTCTCAAACAAAGTTCGCCCGCTAATTGCTCGGTGGCGAATCATAAAGAGAGCGATGCTCTCATTTACTGACCAACCATTCGACGGAATGCTTCGTCGTCGATGTGCTAATCAAACCGCTCGATGGAATGCCGAGATGAACATCGATGGTGCTTTTTTGCAAAATATCACCAAAAAGAGAGAGTACTTCTCTAATTATGAAAGAGAGAGGGATCTTTGACCAAATTAGACCAAATTGAGACGATTTATGCTCCAAATTAAACTAAGTTATGATATTGAGGTTAATTGAATCTGCATTATTCAACAAATAAAAAAATGCATTCGAAAATTTGAGCATTGCATTTGATTTTGAATCAGACATTTGAGATTAACATTTTGATTTCAAACAAGTCTCAAATAATTTCAAACTTCCTATCTCAAAATCTCATATGGACCAAGCCCGTACTCACTTCAAATCTCATAACCCAAGCTCAACATGACCCAAGTTCAGCCCGAACTTAAATCTGGGCCCAATGCTATAACTTGCCTAAAAGAAATATGGACCTAAGCCATACGGGCCTGAGTTGAGCCCGAGCCCACATGTGATTCGAGCTTCAATATGGATCCATATTTTATGTGCTCGAATTTGGCCCATGCCCGAATTTGAGCCATGTTTAAATCTATGAAGCTATACCTAACCCAAGTCCAATACAAATACGAATCTGAGCCCTATCCCATGATTTGATTAAAAGAAAGTGATGGATTCAAACCGTACGGGCCCATATTAAGCCCGAGCCCATATGTTAGTTTCAACTTGGACCTATATGAATCTGAATTTGGACCACCCATGAAGCTATACCTAGCCCAAGTCCAAATCTCAATTGAGCCTGTAACACAAAC
>NW_017892933.1:0-1353 GCF_001540865.1 Ananas comosus | reverse complement strand
GGAAGCCTCCAACAAGTGTCCAAGTCCCCAAAATCTGAAAATCTCCCCTCAAACAAGCTCCAAAACCAAGCTTCAAGCTCCTTCCATGGGGGGAGAACACCAAGAAGCAAAAAGAGGGAAAAAGAGAGGCTTAAATTATAAATTAAACCAACCAAGATCAAAGAAGTAGAAAGAGAGGGTGTGGAGAACTCCCCTACCTCTTCTTCTGCTGCTGTGAAGCTCAGGGAAGCCCTAAGGGGCGTGGGGTTACTAATAGAAGGCTACAAACGCACAAAACCCCCTGCAGTTTCATTCTGCACAAAACTGCCTCCTTGTACCGGTACACGGGCTCTTGTACCGGTACAAGGCCGACGAAATTGCAAACCCGAGGCTCGGGTTGCTGGGTCTGCGGCTCTGTACCGGTACAAGCCCGATGGCTGTACCGGTACAACCATCAACCTTGTACCGGTACAAGACCAGTCTTGTTCCGGTACAAGCTCTGCTGCAGGCTTCCCGACAGCTGACCAAAAATTTCGGTTTTGGGATTTTGGTGCCAAGTCTCACTCCAACATCCTCGGGATGCGTGCCGTGGTCGGAACACTATCAACGACCCTCCAAAAACTGTAGAAAGGCTCCAAACACAGATCTAACACTCGAATCTTGCGGTTTGCAAGATCCAGTGCATTACAGCTGTACCGGTACAGGGTTGATGGTTGTACCGGTACAGGGTTGATGGTTGTACCGAGGCTCAGGTTTGGCATTTTCGCAGAGCTTGTACCGGTACAAGGGCCCGTGTACCGGTACAAGGTGGCTGAATATGAGCAGTTTGGTCTCCAGGGGTGTTTTTGCTATTGTAGCACTTCTATAAGTGCACCCCACGCCCCTTAGGGCCTCCCCTGTGCAGAGACCAGCAGGATTTGAGGTAGGAGGAGCTCTCTCTCCCTTCCTTTGCATTTTTTCTCCTCTTGCTTGGTTTTTATTGGGTTTTCTCTCCTCTATTTGCATCTTGGTGGCTTCTCCACCATTGTTGATGGCTTAGAGCTTGGAGAGGAACTAGTGGCTGCGGAGATCTTCAACATCACTTGGATTGGAGCTAAGTTTTGAGCTTCTTCAGAGGTTAGAGACTTGATTTCTCTCTTTGATCCTTGATTTGAGATTTTTGTGAGATGAAACCCTAGAATGAGGTTTTAGGGCTTAAATTGGGCATTTTGAATCTAGGGCTCTTGGAACTAGTTTGAGTGGATTAGAGGCTTCCATTTGGTTGGATTGGAAGGACTCTAGCTCTCTTTTGGAGCTTTAGAGGAGATTTTTGCACTAGAGGTGAGTTCTTCTCACCTATACTTGATTAGCTTAATGATTGAGCTAGGTATTGTT
>NW_017892932.1:0-1354 GCF_001540865.1 Ananas comosus | reverse complement strand
TGACGAGGAACATGCCGAGCATTTGAGACTTGTGCTTCAAGTCCTTCGGGAGGAGAAGCTATATGCTAAGCTAAAGAAGTGTGACTTTTAGCTTCGCGAGGTCGCCTTCTTAGGGCATGTGATTTCCGCGGGTGGAGTTTCTGTAGACCCGAGGAAAGTTGAGGCAATCAAGGATTGGCCGCGCCCGATGAATGTCACGGAGGTTCGAAGCTTCGTGGGCTTGGTGGGCTATTATAGGCGGTTTGTGGAAGGCTTTTCCAAGATAGTGATTCCACTTACCCGCCTGACCCAGAAAGGCACCAAGTTTGTGTGGAGTGAAGAGTGCGACTGGAGTTTTAAGGAGTCGAAGCAAAGGTTGACTTCGACTCCGGTGCTCGCTCTACGGGTGCAGGGCGAAGACTTCGTAGTCTATAGCGATGCCTCCTATCTTGGGTTGGGGTGTGTATTGATGCAAAACGGGAAGGTGATTGCTTATGCATCCCGTCAGCTGAAGAGCTATGAAAAGAATTACCCCATCCATGATTTAGAGCTAGCGGCGGTGATTTTCGCCTTGAAGTTGTGGAGGCACTACTTATATGGTGCCCATTGTGAGATCTATACCGACCACAAGAGCTTGAAGTACCTGTTCACACAGAAGGAGCTCAATATGCGTCAGCGGCGGTGGTTGGAGCTGTTAAAGGATTACGATGTTGATATCCTCTACCACCCCGGGAAGGCAAATGTGGTTGCGGACGCACTAAGTAGGAAGTCGGCGAGGAACCTCGCTTTTGATGTTACCCAGCAAACACCCCTATGGCTTGACATGAACCGACTGGACATTGAGGTTGTCGCTCCCGAGGTCCCGACTCAGCTGATGGCACTCGTTGTCCAACCGACCTCGTTGGAGAGAATCAAAGATCTGCAACCCGCAGATCCAGAGCTCCAAAAGGTACGGCGAAACATCGAGGAAGGACGTGGCGGCGATTTCAAGGTAGACGCCGGTGGTATGCTTCGGTTTCGAAACCGATGGTGTGTGCCGAAAGATGGAGAGCTTCGTGAATTGATTCTACAAGAAGCACACCGATCTCCATATGCTGATCACCCGGGCGGCACCAAGATGTATCAAGGACTAAAAATGCACTATTGGTGGCCGGGAATGAAGAGCGACATTGGACGCTTTGTGGCAAAGTGCTTAACATGCCAACAAGTGAAGGCCAAGCGTCGATTTCCAGCGGGAAAGCTTCAAAGCCTACCAATCCCCGTTTGGAAATGGGAGGATATATCAATGGACTTCGTGGTCGGCTTGCCTCGCTCAACGGGCGTCCACGATGCAATTTGGGTAATTGTGGACCGATTAACTAAGTCGGCTCACTTC
>NW_017892931.1:0-1356 GCF_001540865.1 Ananas comosus | reverse complement strand
TGTTCGTTAATGTATGTCCCTCCATTCCAACCAACTACAAAATTCCTAGTATACTTTGCTTCGAGAATTAGTTTAGATGAAAATTTAAAAAAAAAATTTCCTTGAAGCTCATAATGAAGAAGTACTTCGCTTGTGACGGGAAAGCTAATTGTAAGAGGAAACTGTCAAACTATGTTGGCTGGTCTTAATATTCAAACAAGAGATTAGGTGTTTGCTTGAGAACTGGGCATGTTGGACCTTCCATCAACATCATTCAGAGTTTTTTTTTTTTTTTTTTTTTTTTTTTGAGAGATAGATAGCATGCTACCCGCTTCGTTTATTTCATTTAGAAATAAACTTAGCTACAAATGTGAATCAACTAAGATTCGAACTTGGGACCTCGGATATCAACCACCAAATCCTTTACCATTTGCTCTAGAAACGGTCGGTATCATTCAGAGTGTTGCTACAACTAATTTGGATAAGCCAACATTTCCTTCATATTCTTTTTTCCATTTCATAGCTACATGCCTAAACTTGCCCTTGTTTTTTTATTTTTGTCGCGTATCCATAATATAGATGATAGTCACAGCCAATAAAATAATATTTTGACAATTTAAATAATTCTGAAGTTTCTGTTGGGAAAATTTAGAATATTCTTTCTTAGATATTTACTATCTAAATGTTTGATATTTTTGGTCACTCTACCTTGGATGTGTTATGCATACATTAATTGTTGCCTTATTTATCTATTTATTTTGCAAGTTATATATATGCATCATTATATTAAATTTTGATCCTGTTTATGCATGTATAAACAAAATATAATAACTATATTTATAGTTTTATAAAGCAAAATAAAAAAAGCTTTCCTTTTCCATTTGTCACAATATAATAATCATGATATTTCCCTACGTTCCACCAAAGTTGTATATATTAATTAGGCACGTGACTTTATTTGCACATACTTATATTCGACAAACTTTTTTTTTCTTTTTTCCTTTTTGTTTCTATGAAAGCTACAATTAACATATTTCTGCAATGATGTTAGAACATTTTATAAGATTGAAAGGTTCTAACTAAGAACTCAACTGAAAATTCATAATAGGAAGATTAATGATCAAAAAAAAGAAAAATCTTAAGTGAGATTAGGAATTTTCATAGCATTGGTAATTTTTCAAAAAGAGGTCCTGTAGTATTCTAATTTTCATGCATAGAAAAAAAAGAAAAAAGGTGAAGAGAGCCATTAATTTGAAATTTACCTAAAGAAGAGCACTCATACTGGTCCTCAATTGTATCCATTGCAGTCAACACGAACACGAACCGCAGCAAGAACGTCGCGAAGAGTAGCGAATAGAACACCATTCGATACGACAG
>NW_017892930.1:0-1356 GCF_001540865.1 Ananas comosus | reverse complement strand
TGGACAAGAAGGACACATCAGCCGCGACTGTCCGGCAGGGGCCTCGTCTACTCCGTCAGTCGCATCGACTTCGGCGCCCCCGCCTTATCAGGGAGGGGCCCCGTATATTCCTGTATCGGCGGGATGTGCACTCGCGCCGCGCCAGCCGGAGGTGACTCGATCAGCGCCGAGCGGACGAGTATTCGCCGCTCAGGCCCACGCCGAGGAGCCTATCCAAGCCGAAGAGCCTGATGTTGTGGCAGGTATGGTTCTAATCAATGGAGTTCGCTCCAGAGCTATGTTCGATACGGGTGCCACGCACTCATTTATTAGTAGAGCATTTGCACGCATGCATGACATACCCATAGAAGCAAGTGGCAAGTGGCGAGTTGAAGGTCCCGAGTGGTCATTTAATACCTACACGGAGTGCTCGTCATGCCCAGTACAAGTAGGTGAATGGTTAATACCCACCCGGATGTTGGAACTCACTAAACTGGAGGCGTATGACGTCATTTTGGGTATGGACTGGCTCTCAAGGTATTACGCTATGATCGATTGTAAGAATAAATTGATCACCTTTCGGGAGCCCGGACAGAAGGAGTTCGTTTATCGAGCTTGTCGGAGTTCTTGCTTCGTCGCGACAGTATCAGCGACGAGAGCTAGGAAGTTGGTCAACGGCGGCTGCGTAGCATTTTTGGCGACCGTCGTGGAGGTGGACCGAGTGGTGCCGAAATTAGAAGATTTGTCTGTAGTACGGGAATTTCCAGATGTATTTCCCACGGAGTTACCAGGGATGCCGCCGGATCGGGAGATCGAGTTTGTTATAGACATGACTCCCGGGACTGCGCCGATCTCAAAGGCCCCATACTGCATGGCGCCAGCGGAGTTGAGGGAACTGAGGGATCAGTTGCAAGATCTCCTCGATAAGGGGTTTATCCGGCTGAGCGTATCGCTGTGGGGAGCCCCGGTGTTGTTCGTGCGCAAGAAGGATGGCTCGTTTCGACTCTGCGTGGATTATCGAGAGTTGAATAGGGTCACGATAAAGAATAAGTACCTGTTGCCCCGAATCGACGACTTATTTGACCAATTACAGGGGTCACGAGTGTACTCGAAGATAGATCTACAGTCCGGCTATCATCAGTTAAAGATCAAGTCGGAGGATGTTTAGAAGACCGCGTTTCGCACGCGTTATGGACACTATGAGTACACGGTTATGCCTTTCGGGCTCACTAATGCCCCGGCGGCGTTCATGGATCTAATGAACCGTGTATTTAGAGCGTGCTTAGACTGATTTGTCGTGGTCTTCATAGACGACATCTTGGTCTATTCGCGGAGTGACGAGGAGCACGCGGAACATTTGCGGATAGTGCTTCAAAT
>NW_017892929.1:0-1357 GCF_001540865.1 Ananas comosus | reverse complement strand
GGGGGGAAGATAATAACTAGTTTTTACTTACCCCTGAACCAAAATGATTATTTAATTAAATAATAATAATAATTATTTTTAATATTTATTAATAAATTATTATCCTTAATAATTAGATAATCAATGTTATTTTAATTTATTATTAATAAATATTATTAATAATTAGATAAACTTAATTATTAATTTATTACTAATATTAATTTATTAATAATTAATAATAAATAATACTATTAATATTTATTAATAATTGATATCCTAATAAGTTAATGATAATCGATATTTATATTAATTTATTATTTATAATTAATTATTAATAATTAGATAATATAATTATTATTATTTAATTACTATAATTATTAATATATTATTATTTATTAATACTAATAATAATCTAATTATTATTAATAATTTGATAATCGATATTATTATTATTATTATTAATTAGATAATTGATATTATTAATTTATTATTTATAATTAATTATTTAAATTTATTAATAATTATTATTATTAATAATTAACTATTAATAATTAATTTATTATTTATTTTTAAGTAATATTTTGATGTTAATTAATTACGTAATATAATTTTATTTTCAAATTATAACTCTTATTACTTTTGTTTCAATTTAACCATCCAAACTCTATTTACCTTATTCCTAGGAACAACCCAATTTTCATCGCAAAATTGATCTAGTTCCTGTTTATACTTGAACTTGTATCTATTTATCTTATTCCTAGGAACAACCCAATTTTTATCGCAAAATTGATTTAGTTCCTGTTTATACTTGAATTTGTATCTATTCATGGAACTAGCGGTTCTTACTTATATCCGAACCAAACGCAACCTAGTATCTAGGTATAAATTGAGATATAAGCGGGGATTAGATCAATTTTGCGTTTGGATGAAAATTGGATTATTCCTGATAATAAGAAAAATAACGTTTGGTTAGGTAAAATAGAATAAGAAGGATAGTGGGTAGTTATAAATAAAAAATAATGATATTATCCTCTCATTATATTTGAATTTAAAATTTAAAATTAAAAATTTATATTTTTAATTTAAAATTTTAACTTTAAAATTTCAAATTTTGAAATTAAAATTTAAAATTTAAAATCTCAAATTTTAAATTTTAAATTTTAAATTTCAAATTTCAAACTTTAAATATAAAATTAAATTTAAATTTGAAAAATATAAAATATAAAATTTTAAATTTTAAATATTTAACATATCAAAATTTAAAATTAAAATTGAATTTAAAATTTAAAATTTAAAATTTAAAATTATAAACTTTAATTTTGAGATTATAAATTATAAATTATAAATTATAAATTTTAAATTTTTAAAATTTAAATTT
>NW_017892928.1:0-1359 GCF_001540865.1 Ananas comosus | reverse complement strand
GGTTGAATTTTTGATAGAAAATTCTATTCACTATCTAAATAAAGATCAATAACTCCGATCTTAAATTGAAGGATCCGATCATCCATTTTTAAGACGTCGTTCGATTTTGACCGTTCATTTTATGCTCGTTTGATGGACTTTATTATGATTTCGAAAAATTACGAAATTTATTTTTTAGAAATTTTAAATACTCTAGATCATATTTAACGGAGTGGATCGTCGATTCGGAAGCCACATCATCGAAAACAACTTATGAGTACGAAGGGTCCAATACTCATACGAGTATAGTAGCCCTACTATATATATATATATAAAATGACTTATGAGAGGGAGGTCCACATGCGGTCCACGAGGCCAAAGTGGCCTCGCGGACTGCGCGCGAGTCACGAAGCGAAGGCCACGCTATTTCTCTTAATGAGAGGGAGTTTCTATGTCATGCTGTCCACGAGGCCAAAGTGGCCTCGTGGACCGCACGCGAGTTGCGATCACTGCTCTCCCAACGCCGCGCTATTTCCACTATTCCACATGGTTTCTGCGGACGGCCTCGGGGGAGACGGGATCCGCCGCCGCGGCCCTCTTGCTCCCGGCACCGGCCAGGGCGGCGGAGGAGGAGGAGGATGACAACAGGGACGAGTTCGGCGACGAGAGCGGCGACGATGCGACCCGGGGCCGCGAGTCCGCGACGAAGAGCGCCGTTTTTTTGGGTGTTTTTTTCTGAATTTTTCAAAAAAATGCGGAAACGACTGTTTAATTCGTTTCTTCAAAAATTCGCACGAATTATTTGTGAATTAACTAACCATGATCTGCAATCCTTCACGGGCCAGTAATCATGATCTGCAAACCTTCACGGGCCAGTTTTTTTCAAATATAATTTGTTCAATTTCCGAACATAGAAACTGAAAAAGATGCAACGAGGAATGCAGATTACCCAAGATGGAAAGCATCTTCCTGGGGTGACAAGCATCTTCCTGTCACCCCATGACTGCCAAAAGTGCTCTCCAATGTAAATTACATGGAAAAAAACACAGTAGCTTTAATTCCTTCCCCACAGTAGCATCTTCTTGTCCACGTGGCATGTGTAGCTGAATGTTAGGGTACATGGGCCACCTTATATTTTTCACTCTCTATGAATGAGTTCCTCTTCCATCATTATGACGTGGGGCCCACCTAGTGATTTTTCACTTTTCCATAAACATGTTCTTCTCCTTATTTTAAATCTATATAAATCTATAAATTTTCATATCCTTAAGCTGATGTGATGTAACTCCCTTAATTTGAGAGTGTGGGTCCCATTATTTTTTTAAAATTAATTGAATTTTTTCTTTTCTTATTTAAAAAGCTTGGAATATGAAGAGCCAT
>NW_017892927.1:0-1360 GCF_001540865.1 Ananas comosus | reverse complement strand
AATTTAAATTTTATATAAAAAAATAAAAATTATTGGAATCAAATAAATTAAAAATTAGGTGCTTAAACTAAAATCTTATAAAAATAGGATTTTATAAATTTTATATTACTTACAAAAAAAAAAAAAAAGGGTTAAAGGTACCAAAAGTGTAAAAGCTGAAAAGGGTTGGGGACCAACAACGGTGCAATTTTGAATTCGTCAAAATCTGGGCCGTCCATTATTGAGCACGACTTTTCAAGACATAACCTTTTCCCGTCACCATCGCAATAAAAGGATTAAATAATTAAATAATAATTTGTATGAATAATTAGTAATTAATAATAATTAATAATAGCGTAGTTAGTAAAGTAGCGACCCACCGACGCAGAAACCGAGGTGGGCCCCATTACTATCTTTAATCTTTATCCCCAACGTTATAAAAATGCAGGGAGCTCCTTCAACTTCTATTCCGTCACAAATAACTTTAGATATAATTATAAATTCCAAATAGTTAAAGTTAAAATTAAAAATATATATAATTATTAATAATATGTATTTTATTTAGTTGAATTTAATAAAAAGTGATGTAGCTCTTTTTTTTTTTGGATTTTATTCAATTGAGAAGTATATTTTAAAAAAAATTAGGTTAAAATATATAAAATATATATGAACTATAGGCTGGGGCTACTATACTTATATGAGCATAGAGTTTTTTGTACTGATAAATTTTCAGTTGTTCAGATGAAAAAATATACGGTTAGAATAAGAGTGGTTACGGTTAGGTTGATGGTGGGCTCCCTAGGATTAGGGTTGAATAAGTAGTTGGTTGAATAGTATAATCTAACGGATAAAAATGATTAAAGGGCAGATCTAACAGTCAAAAACTTATGAGTACAAAAGGCTTCATACTCATAAGAGTATAGTAGCCGAACTCATGAGCTATAAATCATTTTGCTTTGACTACAAAATTTTTTAAAGATTTAATTTTACAATCCAATTTTTCATTTTGTTTTATTTTAGCGGATTAATAGTACTTTAACTCTCAATTTATAATTACAAAAATTATTATTCTAATTAAATCTATAAAAATAAATATTATATTTAAATTTTAAAACCAAAAAGCTAAAGTGCTATTATTGACCTAGTCAAATCAAAATAAAAAAAATTAAATAATAAAATTAAAATAAAAAAAAAATCAGATAATAAACTCAATATGGTCCATAGAAAAGCTTTGTCCATTTTTATCAAAATTGTCACTTTATATGGATAGGAGAATGTGAGAGAAAAGAGTATTTTTTATTTACAATATATTTAGGAAATATTCAAGACACATTAAAATCTGTCTGTTGTATATCATATTTGTACTAAATCATTAATAATA
>NW_017892926.1:0-1361 GCF_001540865.1 Ananas comosus | reverse complement strand
AGTTAAACAAGAAAATATCTTATATTAATTATTAAAATTATAAATTTTGAAACTCATTGATCATTACGTTAATAATGTTGAAAAGATTTAAAATTTTGCTTTTTGATACTTTAAGTGGTATAGATTACGTTCAATGGTGCCGATCGTCAATTTGGACGCTCTATTGTCGAAAATAAATGGGCGGCAACGGAGTCTATTTGCTGGTATAGTATTCCGGCTCAACTCTATATATAAGTTTACTTTATTTAAAAAAAAAACAAAAACTTTGCAATCTAAAATAAGTGTTACTTCAAGGGCAAGCAAGATTAAATTGATGTAATTTTGACAATGTTTCACATAAATCCAATTTTATGAAAAGGTCAGAATAATATGTGAAAGAAAATATTAACTAACTTCTTATATAAAATTTATTTAATATTACTTGACAAAATACTTTATTACAACATGTGTACTTTAAAGGGTACAAAAATAAATGTAGTTATTGAGTCCAAATATTATAAGTTTTGAAAATTAAAATTGACTTATCAATTATATTTTTAAAATTAATAAAGTAAATAATATAAGTTCGAAACACAATAAATACACAGAAAACACTCACTATTTTTTATTTATTTATCAGAACATTACTTTACCCCATGATTATTTCACATAAGCATGAGTTTTTTGGACATTAAGGGGTTATAATTAAAGCAAAATGCGCATAATCATCGACAATTATTTTTTTAATTTTTTTTTTTACTTGGTAAATATGTTGGTAGATCCCAACTTTCGATTTTTTGTCCTTTTTTCTAGTTGAGTGATTCTAGTCAAATATGTTGTACATTTTATTTTATCGAATCATAACTCTGTAAAATTTGGCGTTCTGATCACTTTTTAGCTGATAAAAAACCTATACCAATAATAGATAGCAAATAATAAAACTATAAAATTTAACCAATTCTTAACTTAATTAATATAATAAATTAAATAACAAAACTAGAAATTGAACCATTGTCAATCCAAAGAAAAAAAAAGAAAAAGAAAAAGAGTTAAGGGGTCCATTTCAAAAAGTCCTATCGTTAAGGGGCCTTAATTCATTTCTCCTCCTCCTTTTTTTTAATTTTTTTTTATATTTTATGGTGTTATAATTAAGCCCAAGAAAAGCCCAACTAAACCAAGCCTGTTTAAGAACATAAAATCACCTTGGCTTGGCTTTTTCTTTTTCTTTTTCTTTTTTTTTTTTATGGTTTTGGGTAAAAAAATTTTGAGAACTTAGGATGTAATGGATCAGTGGAGATTCCGCTCTGATAATATATTCACCTTGACTATTTAGAGCTTTGTTACTATATTCCCGTTTTCGATCTTAGGGTGTTCAAATCAAC
>NW_017892925.1:0-1362 GCF_001540865.1 Ananas comosus | reverse complement strand
TCCTCATCCTCCTCCTCCTCCTCATCTTCCTCCTCCTCCTCCTCCTCCTCCTCTACCTCATCCTCGTTGTCGTCGTGGGCATCGTCAGAGGAGGAGATCCCTGGGTCGGAGAGCTCGGGGGCCATGGGAAAGTAGGAGCGAGGAGAGGCGGAGAGGAAGGAGACGGGGAGAGAGAAAGAGAGAGAGAGGGGGTTGATTAGAGGGTTTTGCAAGGGCTTGCTTTTGAGAAGGGGCGTTGTAGTTATAGGCCTTTATGAGTTGAAAGGCCCATTACATGACATTGTGATTTTAACCGGCGCGTCTTAAATGGGCCGTAAAGCCTAAGATTGGCCCAAAAACCACGAGATTTGGACCGGGGTTGGCCCAAAATTAGGATGGTGTAAGATTTTTCTTTTTTCTTTTTTCTGTTATTTTTGTAGAGAGAGAGAGAGAGAGAGAGAGAGAGAGAGGTGATATAAGATGTTGGCATTTGTACCCAAATCGATACATTAATTAATGGATAACTAAAATTTTTTTAAGAATTTTCGATCAAATATAGGCTAAAACAACTCAAATGCTTTTTTTTTTTTTTTGGTGAAATGCTTGATAACTTTAGAATATTTGATTCACTTTAGTTTTATGGAACTGAAATTTTTAAGTCATTTGGTTTTAGATCATTCATTTAAATATATTTTAAATTTGAGTTGCATTTTTTTTAGGGAGAAAAATAGGGGGGGCCGTTTGGTTCTTAGCAAAAGCATGAAAAAAAATTTCTAGGAAAAAGGTTTCTAGGGAAAACTTATTTTCTTTTTTTGTCTGCTTGATCGATTTGAAGGAAAACTAGGTTTTTTTTTAAAAAAAAAAAAAACAGACTTCATGGAAAATTATTGTTTTTCATTTTTCAAATATTTTTCAAAAATGAAAATACTAATTTTTTTACAAAATCTAAACAAAAGTTTTCCAAAAAAAGCTAGTTTTTCTTTTAGAACCAAACTAGTGAAAAATTGAAAAAGAGATTTTTACTGAAAAAAAAAAATTTTTAGAAAACTTTTTTCCATAAATTTCCTATGAATCAAATAGTCCCATAGGAAGCTACCGCTTCATTCATTTAGAAGGTGGTTGGCTCCTCAAAAAGTAGTGAAAAACTATTTTCCGAGAAAAAGAGTCTTTTATTTTTGGTAGAAAATATTTTTTTCTACTTTCTATCAATTTATTATATGGAAAAAAAAAAAAATTTCCACTTATTTGGTTCTTCGGAAAACTTAGCACATGAACACATTCTACAAGAGTACGGTGAAATTACCACCCTTAAAAAATTTAATATAATTCCCATGAACTACTTACAATATATAATAAACAATTAAATAAAAATAAAATTTTTAG
>NW_017892924.1:0-1364 GCF_001540865.1 Ananas comosus | reverse complement strand
ATATATTGGATGTTATATTTGAATTTGTATTTTAAAAATTTAGATTTAATATAATATATTTTGAAATATTGAAAAAAAATAATTATTTCGGGTTCAAATTTTCGGGTTCGGGTTTCGGATTTTTGGTCGGGTTCGAGTTTGGATATGGATTATTAAAATCCGTCGAGTTCGGGTTCGGGTTCGGGTTCCGGTCTCGGGTTTGGAGTCAGTTTCGGGTTCGGGTTTTTAAAAATCCGCCCCGAATCCGACCCGTTGACATCTCTAGGCGCAAGCCGAGGGCGGAGGCTCGGGTGGGCCAGCCCAGTGTGGGTTGGGCACTGGCGCGGGCGCTGGCGCGGCGGGGAGGGCCCAACAGGGGAGAGGAGAGGATCTTTTTTAACTCTTTCTTAATTTTTTTTTCTTTTCATATATAGAAAAAAAATTATATATTTTTTAAAATTTTAATCTATTTATTATTTTTTATTATAAAATTTAAAATATATAAATAATTATTAAATAGTTTAGACAGTTGTTAACTTGGTATTGAATATAAATGTTAATTTTATAATATTAAGAATTCAGATATAAATTAGACATTAAAAAATAAAAAAAAGATTAATACAGTTTAAGTTAATTTTATATTTTACGAAAGTTGGTTGCAAGAATCATATGAAATATACTAACTAAAACATTAGTACGCATCAGATGCAAGGAAAGATTTCTCTTCTCATTTTACTGACTAATGGGGGACTATCATGACTATTAAAAATTTTGAATGTGCTGATTGCACCATTTATCCCTTAGACACGTGCCCATGTTTGGAATAATTAGCATAAGATAATTTCATTTGTACCCCTCAAAAGATTAGAAATAACATAAATAACATTACAAAATTAGTAAATATTTGGAATAATTAGCATAGGATAATTTCATTTGTACCCCTCAAAAGATTAGAAATAACATAAATAACATTACAAAACTAGTAATATAAAAGCAAACAAAAGAGAATAAGATGAGAAAATATTTAATAAAGTTGCATAATTATTTCAAAATAGCTTATTGTTGAGAGAACTTCTTATATTTTCTATGTTAAGGAAGATAGCTGTATTTATTAAAAATTGTTCCGTAATTTATCTGTAACATTCCATAATTATCCTAAATTTAATTTTTGTAACTGATTTTAAAGATTGAATTTTAAAATAACTACCCGCAGCATCGCGCGGGTTCCTTAACTAGTAATAAATAAAATCATTATTATTATTATTATTATTATTATAAAAAACAATCACTTGACTTTTATTTTTTTTTTTTGAGAGATAGTTAACACGCTACCTACTTTATTTATTTTATTTAAAAATAAATTTAGCTGAAAATGTGAATTAATT
>NW_017892923.1:0-1364 GCF_001540865.1 Ananas comosus | reverse complement strand
TTATACATTTAAAATTTTAAACTATAAGGAGGTATAGTAAAAAAAAGTTTATTTAATATGGCTATAACTTCTGTTTTTTGCTCTTCTTACCAAAGAAACTATAACTAAGATTCCATGTTGAATATTGGTCTTATAATTGCTGCTTATGTTTGCCATCTCTGTTTCATGTGGTTGCGTGCTCTTTACTGTCTGCTACTTTCTGGTGCTAATAATTTGTGCGATTATCAAGAGTATTGGTGTTAAAATCTCCTGTTTAGTTGATACCGTAACAGTTGGTTGTTCAATCTGTGGCCTAAAAAAGTGCTTAACATGATGCAGGTGATGTTTTGGTTCGCAAAATCCCGTAGAGTTTTTAAATTTTAACTTTTTTAAAATTACAGCTAATTCTCAGTGTAAATTAAGTGTAGAATTACGTGTATTTATTTGCCACTGCTTATGGTCTTTCTGTTGTTGTGTAGATATTTTGTATCAAATTCCCCGACTTAAAGAATATGCTGAACAAATACCATAATTTCCTATAGGCCATGATTTCTGTTGGTGTGGCTATAATGGATACATGATCATTTAACTTTTATTGTTTCTGTGGTTNTTTGTGTAGCTTTGGTAATTGTAATGATGGTGGTATTTTTCTATACCGAAATATGAGTGATAGTTGCGTTTTTGCTTTGGCGACTTCTTTTCCCTATTCTGCGGAAAAAAAAAAGTAGGCTTAGGTGGTTACCATTAGATATGGTTTTCTGGAAACACTTGGATTCAGTCGTTATGTGCTTTTCTTGATTATTTCGTGCATTCAATCTCAATATTGGTGATTCTTTCCTTGCATCAAAGGCATAGACTGTTCTAAGTTATTCTACATATATGTTTGGTTACTACTGTGCTTACTGTTTACTCTTTGTTGATGCATGCGGATGTGTTTGTTGGAGTTCGTGGCTGCACAATGTTGGAGTAATTGGGAGGGCTGATTGCGCAGTGGTAGGGTATTGTGTTACTGTTTATTCCCTCCACCTCTGTCTCACTTATAGTTTTTCTCTTTCCCCTGATTTTTGTCCCCTGTTGTTGGGCGCTGTTGTCCTGTCGTTCTAGCCTTGTAGTGCTCTTGAGTGTTACCGGAGATCGATAGGTAAAAACAATGTTCGAGTGTTTATATATGCTTTCCTTGATTTCTCACAACAAACTTTTTGGGGAGTTTGTTTGCAGTTTTGTTTGGTTTTGGGGAGTTTGTTTGCAGTTTTATTTGGTTTCCAGATTTAGCATTGGTATTTTTTTTTGTCAATTTTAAAAAATAAGATGAAATATTTACTACAAAATAGCATTTAACAGATGTAAAAATTGGGAAATTTTTTCCAATTTTTTATTTGGAGCAA
>NW_017892922.1:0-1366 GCF_001540865.1 Ananas comosus | reverse complement strand
TTTAATTTAACCCGATCCACTTAAGATGTGGATTGGAATTTTTTCTAATAAGTTTAGGATAAGAATGAATCATATGTTTCTTATCAGTTAAGAAACGTATCTATTAATGGATATCTATTATATATTAGTAGATATCCTGATCCTTATCCTAATCTATATGAGATTCAGGATATTTGGGGGTTCCGTTATTCTATATATACGCCCCATTTTCTCTTCGGAAAAAGAGACGATCGCATACGATCAAATTCGTAAGAACCAACGAAATATCTTCCTCATTCTCTCTCTTCTTGCTCTCTGGGATTTCCACCTACGTTCCCGGAGTTTTGGAGTGTGGACATAGAAGAGGACTCTGGTAGCCCTCTTCGATTGGCATCAGTCACATCAGATCCGCATCCGATCCGTGGCGTAAGGCATACGCGTGGGAGAAGGCGAGAAATATGGGAGATCCAGAATTATCGAGACAAGGGCGATTCAAGAAGGCTTGTAAAACAAGTAATCCGATTCGATTCGGGCTCCCGGATACGTTGGCTATTCGGTTTGTAAGTTTCCGCTGCCTATTATTGTATCTATGACTTCTCGCTATGGCATGACACAGTGGACACTGCTCATGCGATGAACACTTAAAAGAAAGGTGAATGTTGACCCATACCAATCAGCACAGTATGGCGCAGTAGAGGGCAAGGTGCACGGCTTTACGCCCGAGTCTACTCCACAGTCTTTAGGTATTGTTTGGTTGGGGGATAAAGTGGGAATAGACCACTTTATCCCTCTAATTCATCCAAACGCTATAAGAGGGAGTGAGTTTATTTTATCCCCCTCTTAACGGGTTATTCTAGAATAACCCGTTAAGAGGGGGGATTTGTTGTTCCACCCTTTCGGTAGAATAACAAATTTTTCTCTTTATACCTCTACTTGTTTAATAATAAAATATTATTAATTAATATATTATATATTATTTTATTAACTAATTAGCTAAATTAAAAATTAACTAATTTAATAATAAAATATTAGGTAAATTAATAATTATTTATTAGCGTGTTTATGCAATAACTAATATCTTTATTGATTAATAAATTAATATTTTTACCAACATAACTAATTAAATAATTAATTAATTAATTAATTTACTAATATATTAATTTATTAGCCTAATTTGTTAACTTATTAAATTATTTATAGTTATATAATTTATTAATTAACAGTACTCATGGTTAATTGATTAATGATTAATTAATCTGGTAATTAATGTATTAATTAACATTTATGATTATCTAATAATATTCATGATAAATTAATTTTTTAAAATTATAAATTTGAGATTTTAAAATTTTAAAATTTAATTTTGATTTTTAAAATTTAAAAGTTT
>NW_017892921.1:0-1367 GCF_001540865.1 Ananas comosus | reverse complement strand
TGTTCGGCGAGAAGCCCCAGCGCCAGGCTGCGGCCAGCAAGGCCGGGCGCCCGCGCGTGGCGCTGCGCATCATGGTCTCGCTGCTGTACCTCAAGCACGCGTTCAACGAATCCGATGAGGGCGTGGTGGCCCGCTGGGCCGACACCCCGCGCTGGCAGTTCTTCTCGGGCTGCGCGTACTACGAAGACCGCCAGCCCTGCGACGCCACCACCCTGGTCAAGTTCCGTCAGTTGCTGGGCGAAGAAGGCGTGGAAGAGCTGCTGGCGCAGACCATCAACGTGGCCGTTGAACTCAAGCTGATCAAGCCGCAGGAGCTCTCTCGCGTGATCGTGGACAGCACGGTGCAGCACAAGGCGATTGCGCACCCCACCGACAGCCGCCTGCTGGAGACAGCCAGGGTCAAGCTGGTCGAAGCAGCCAAGGGTGCCGGCATCGACTTGAAGCAGACCTTTGCCAAGGAAGGCAAGGAGCTGGGCCGCAAGGCCGGGCGCTATGCCCACGCGCGCCAGTTCAAGCGCATGCGCCGCGCCATCAAGCGCCAGCGCACCATCGTCGGGCGGCTGCAGCGCGAGATCGAGAGGAAGATCGCCACTGGGGCCAGCGCCATCGGGCAAGCCGTGCGCCAAGCGCTCGCCCAGACATTGAGCAAGGCCGCGCGCATCGTGGCCCAGAGCGGCCAGCGCAAGGCGGTGGATGGACAGCCCAAGCTGTACGCCTGGCATGCCCCGGAGGTGGACTGCATCAGCAAAGGCAAGGCCAAGCAGCCCTACGAGTTCGGCGTGAAGGTGGGCATTGCCAGCACGCTCAAAGGCAACCTGATCGTGGGCGCCCGGGCCTTCCACGGCAACCCGTACGATGGTCACACCCTCACAGAGCAACTGGAGCAGGCCACGATCCTGATGCAGGACAGCGATGCAAAACCAGCGACAGCGTTCGTTGATCTGGGCTACCGGGGGGTGGATGCGGACAACCCGGATGTGCACATCGTGCACCGGGGCAAGGCCAAGCGGATCAGTGAGCAGGAAAGAAAGCTGCTCAGGCGGCGCCAGGCTATTGAACCCATCATCGGGCACCTCAAGGCCGATCACCGCATGGGTCGCTGCCACCTCAAGGGCGAACAGGGCGACCGCCTGCACGCGGTGCTGTGCGCGGCCGGCTACAACATCAAGTGGCTGCTGCGCATGATCGTCAAGAAGGGGGTGGCCTTCTTGCAGGTGGTTTTTTTGTGCCTGCTGCAAGCCAGCACACAGGAGCGTTCTTGGCTGGCCGCTGTGATGGACATGCGCTCTTGGGCTGCTGATGCCCGATCAACCCTGTGCACAGCCCTGGCCAACCGGCTGACCTTGGGGGCTGGCAGGCTCTCCCAG
>NW_017892920.1:0-1369 GCF_001540865.1 Ananas comosus | reverse complement strand
GAGCCTTCGGCACCGGCGGAGGTACGGGATCGCGGCAAGGGTGTCGCCTAGCTAGATAGCGGGGAGCTGCTTGCTCTTAGGTGGTTATTCTCTTTTTTGTGTTTTTGGTGAGAGAGAGATTTTGCACCATGTATAGAGACCACCTATGTACTCTTTTAGCTCTTGTTTTGGGATATCTATTGTATTACTTATGACTTTTATTTAGTGGATTTGGATTTCTTTTATCTTACTATATTGTAGAAATCTAGATGTACTTTGCTCTAATATCGCTAGATCTCCTCGTATTATTGCTTTATTTATCACTTTGTTGTAGACACCTTGTATGTTTTAGACATATGGCGGATCTGGGCACACAACAGGCGGGCTTCCGCTGGGCTCCGGGGTGTGACAAATTAATTTGGTATCAAAGCCTAGGGTTGAGTCTTAGTGGACCTAGCAAATCTTAGGCCGGTTAGACTATAGAAAATTGGCTTGTGAGAGACGAGGTCTATTTGACTTGTAAGCGAAAGTATCTTCATTGGGTATCTTTGATAACTCTAGAAAGTGAAGTTGAATTGAAGTGTATAACTTCTAACTTCGCGGAGGGTTACGTTGGCGGTCGACAATGTAACATCGGGAGTTAGTAGTGAAGAACACTTCTTTACTTTTGCATGATTTGGGGTTTATCTTCTTGAGCGGGGATTCGATAGCGTGGGTTTTACTAACTTCCGCTTTTATGATGTTGTAGTGAGATGCCGATCACTTGCTCTCAATCTGCTGGAGCGGATAATGCGGCGCACTTTGAGGAGGTCGAGACCTCGGCTACCTCTGGATCCGGCGAGGTCCGTGAGTTGAGGGGCCAGCTTACAGCCCTCACTGACATGGTGGCACAGCAAACGGAGGCAGCGCACCGACAGGAGCCGCAGATGAAGCGCTTGGAGGACCTCCTACTTCAGTAGGCTGCTGCTAGAGAGACTTAGGCTCCTACGCCACCTGCACCGGTGGAGGTGGTTGCACCCTGAGGGTCGTCCTCTGCACTCGACACATCTCGGACGGCGCCTGCGGCAGCACCACAGGAGGAGGCGATTGCGGCACCGCTAGTTCGGGCGCCTACGGCTGGGGCAGTTTTTCCCGTGATGGTTGTTGGAGAGGCGAGGGACAGACTGATGAAGTGCCTCAACGAGTTTAGGAGGTGCAGTCCCCGGATCTTTGACGGAGAAAAGGTCGACCACTGGATCGTGGAGGAGTGGTTGATGCATATGGAGAAACTCTTTCGCGACACCTTCGTGGAGGAAAGGGATCGAGTTTGGCTCGCCACTCACCACCTGGACGGCGAGGCCTATCGCTGGTGGTTGGATCTTCAGGAGAACCCCAGCACCGACTTGGCGGC
>NW_017892919.1:0-1374 GCF_001540865.1 Ananas comosus | reverse complement strand
TCAAATAATGCTCTTGCTCTAATGCCATTAATCAAAATAATACCTGCCACGACGTCGTCGGGTACAGCAGGCTGCTCCTCCACCTGAGTGGCGAAAACCCGTTCACTCGGTGCACGTGATGCCTCCGGCTGACGTGGTGATGAAGCGCGCCCAGCCGACATGGCAGGTGGCAGTCCTGCAAGCTGTCGTGGAGCATACTGAGTCGAAGCAGCTGACGGAGCAGGTGACACGCCGCCCAGGCAATCCCATCTCAAGTGTCCCGCTTGGCCGCATCGGAAACACCTCCCGTCACGCTGAGAACACTCATTCGGCCTATGATTCCCACCACAAATCACGCACGGGAAGGAACTCGTCTGACTCCTTGACTGGCTCCTGTCTCACCGCCATTGCGATCTAGGGTGCCGAGGGGGTCGCTTGGAACTTGACTGCCCCGCGGACCCACCAGCCGGTCGCTTCTTAGACTTCTCCCTATCCTTGTCCCTTTCAAACGCCTCGCGTTCCTCGCGCGCAATGGCGTTGCCGCGCTCTACCCATAGTGCACGATCGAGCACCTCTTCATAGGTTTTCAGCCGGAGCGCATGAACAGTCTTGAATATCTCCGGCCGCAATCCGCGCTCAAAGACCTACGCCCGATCCCGGTCATCACGAACCAAACCGGGAACGCAGTTAATCATGTGCGAGAACTCCCTTTCATATTCCCGCACCGATCGGCTTCCTTGCCTTAACTTGCGAAAGTCTTCCTTGATCTTTCGCTTATCACTCTCCGGAATATACTCCATCAGTAGAATCTCCCGGAATGCTTCCCAAGTCATAGTAGCCGGATCCAACGACCGACCATTCTTCACTCGCGTCCACCACGATCTAGCCGGCCCCTCTAAACAGTGAGCCGCCAGACAAACCTTGTCCTTCTCGAGGGTGTAAATATCCTCGAACAATGCCTCCATCGCGGAAAGCCACGCCTCCATCAACCATGGGTCTTTCACATCACTCAAAAAGGTCAGAGGATTAAACCGTTTGAAGGCCGTCAACACCGCCAACGACCGTTCCTGCTCGGCTTCAAGACCTCCGGAATACGAGCCGAAGAGCCTGAAGCTGTCGGAGGAATAGCCGTCACCGGTGCTGCCGCCATCGGTGTAGGTGCTACATGTGCAGGCGGGTCCTGAGGTACAGGTGCAGCCGCCGCCGCCTGTCGAGCCACCAAGTCATGGAGTCGTTCTATCTGCTCCTCTTGCTGTCGCATAGCCCCAGTCAAAGCTGCTACTTGGGCCCGCAACTCACAAACTTCATCGGATCCCACTTGCTCTGGCACCTCATCAGGCAATGCCGGAGCGCACCGACGCATATAACGTCTCAGTGACATTTGTCCTGAAACGA
>NW_017892918.1:0-1375 GCF_001540865.1 Ananas comosus | reverse complement strand
ATGGTTTTTGAGAAAAATAGCTTTTATCGCTGGGAGGGCTTTTATTTCACGTTGTTCTTGCTTTTTTGAAGCGATTAGTGCTTCGTTTTGCGTGAAAACTCGCAGGCAGGGACCTTTCCACGAGAGGAACGTAATAAAGAGGGATTAGAATGTGAATTTTGAGAGTTTGGGGACTTTGGAGCGATTATTCTCCAAGATTAATGGGTTTTAGGTTTATAAAGTTTGATTTGGGGATTTTGGAACCCAAACCCTAGATCAACCCTCATCCTCCACCTTTGCCACCTGAGGAAGAACCCTGCCGCCGCCATCGTTCCCGCCGGCTACCGGAGAAGGAGAGGAAGTGTAACATACCGAACTTATAAAATTATGAAGTTACGGTGTACGTTTAAATGGTTCCGGTGAGGTTGCGGTGGAATGTAACATACCGGGTTTTAAATATAAAAATAAAAATAAATAAAAATAGTATGAGATACTGTTTTTATTGGATTTAGAGAAGTGAAATATAGGTTGGGAATGACCTGTGCTGAAATCGGAGCGAAAACAGGAGATTTAGAATTTTCTGTTGGAAATGGGACAGATAAATTAGCAGAAAATGCACAGTCTCAGAAAATTATGAAAATTGGCGGGGATGTCAGAAATATTTTAATGAGGCTAGACTTAAAGTTTCATATTTTTCTGACACCCGTAGAGTGAGAAATAAAATCCGAAAGCTATCTGATAAAGATTACAGTTCGGTACAGTTTTCAGTGACCAAATGGGGTCGAAACTGAAATATTAAAATTTCTTTGGACTTATTAAGTAAAACCGAACATGCCTGTCAAATTTGAGCTCAATCGGACATTCAGAAGGGCTCCAACGAAATTTATCAGATTTCAAGCTGCCCGTAATGAATAGTGTGTAGTTGAGGGCAAAATGGTAAAAAGGGATTAAATCCCCTTTGCTTCTTCTTCCTCCCAGCCGAACACGTCACACGCACACAACACACACACGCATGGAAGGAGAAAAGAAAACCCTCTCTTTCTCTCTCTAAATCTCTCCCAAAGAAGAGGATTTTGGTGGAGATTGAAGCCAAGAGAGGATTCATTGTCTTCATCATCATCTTCTCCACCTTGAGGGCAAGCTTGAGAGGTAAGCTTTTGCTAGCCTTTAATGGTAGATCTTTAATGGTTGGTTTAAATACCTTATAAATGGATTTAGTGGAATCCTATGATGCTAAATAGATGATTGTTGCTTAAATCATGGATCAATTTAATGATTTCTTGCAATAGGTGAAACCTAGGGTCCAAAATGCTAATTTTCAAAATATGAGGGTTTGATCTAATTTGACCATCCGTAAACCTAATTGCTAGGTAACGAAACGCGTTGGCGAAGACGG
>NW_017892917.1:0-1380 GCF_001540865.1 Ananas comosus | reverse complement strand
TAGAGGATTTTTTGAGCATACTACTTTTGAGATTAACATGGTGTATGTTGATATTTCAGATTCAGACATTTCAGGCTCAGACACAGACATGGATCCAAAAGCTTCTAATTCCCTCATAAAATCACCACCTATTATAAGACAACCTCGGATAGCTTATGGCAAAGAAAATCTCATTTATTTTTCCCAAATTATTTTCCGTCCTCGAAATCCAAACATTTTATTACCAGACGAACAAAAATGTTTGATTGACAATCTATGGTTATGTTACCATAGGACATCCAATCATCAAGAACCAGACAAAAAATATTTTGTTGCATGCATAAATTCCTTGATAGAATATTTCCAGACTGTCAAGCCCAAAGACTCTTTCCCTTTCTATGTGGTACTTTAAGGTTTTAAAACCGGAATTTTTGATTCCTGGATTGATGTTATTACTCAGCTTTAAAATTTTCCCCAACCTCTCTACAAAGGTTTTCATTCTATCTCCGAAGCCTTAGACACTGCCCGTACCTACTTTGGTCCAAACTTTTTTATCTCTCCCAATATTCGCTCTTCTTCACATATTCAAGCCTCTACATCCATCCACAATCTCGAGAAAAATAGTTTCTGTGATAACTGCTCAACAATGGCAACACAGCTTCAAAAGCTGAACACTATTTGTGATGACTTGAGAACAAAGGATCAGAAAAATCTCCAAAGAATTGCTATTCTGGAACAGCAGATCAAAGACCTCAAGCATCCCTCACAACAAGGTATTGTATCTCTACCTCAATCTTCCTCTTATCCTCTTCCAAAGTATCCTCCTATAATGACAACTACACCGAGTTTGGTCTTTCCTCCTATTACCAACATAAATACCCCATTTCAAAATTCACTAATCCCAGTAGTCCATCCCTCTATCTCAGTAAAACCTCTTCCTTTATCATCAGCACCTTTTCCACCACAAAGGCCTTCCCTCAAAAGATATCCACAGCCAATTGCCAAACCTTTCCGAAAAATTGAACCCTCTTCAGAACCATTACCACACCCTAGTATAAGAAACACTGAAGAAAAACAAGGAGATCCCATGATACTAGAAGCATCTTCTCCCAAATATGACAATTTAGGGGAAAATGCTTAGCCACCTGGTTCTGATATTTTGTACATATTTGTAAATATTTCTTTCAGTTCTGCAATTTTAGTTGCACCTTTTCATTTAGTCCTTGTATAGGACACTGCTAAAAAAAAAAAAAAAAGCAAAGAGAAAAATGAAAAAAGAATTTCCAGAGAAAAGTGGAAATATGAAAAAGAAGAAAGAATCAGGAAATGAAAAAATCAAAGAAAAAATTGAAAAATGAAAAAAGCAGAAAAAACAAAGCAAAAATCAAGAAAAGAAAGAAA
>NW_017892916.1:0-1380 GCF_001540865.1 Ananas comosus | reverse complement strand
CTCCCTTTTTTTTTTTTCCTTTTTTTGGGGGTAATTTGCCTATAAATGGTTCCAAAGTAGGTTCACACATAGCTTTTTCTTTTTTTAAAAAAAATTATTTTCCTTTTTTTAGCAATTTTTGAATTCCACTTTGGTCTTTTCAAAAAAAAATGAAAAAAAACTTCAAGAAATTTTTTTTAATGAATTTCTTTTTTTTTCTTTTTTCATTTTTGGCCTGTTTGGTTTCAATGAAAACTAGCTTCTTGAAAATGTATTTTTTTTCAAATTTCAAGAAAAATTTAATGTTTTTGTTTTTCAATTTTTTTTAGAAAAATAAAAGGCTAGTTTTTTTTATAAAATTCCAAAAGAAGTATTTATAGAGTTTCTTGTAGAAAATTTTTTTCTCGAAAAATTCTTTTTATACACTTTTCCTAGAAACCAAACAGTTACTCAACTTACTTTGTGAGAGGTAAATTTTAAAAATTATAGTTAAAAAATGTGTAAACCCCCTCAAATAATGGCTATTTTTAATAAGCACTCTAAACTTTAATTTTTATACTCATATATTATTTTTAATGATAGGGTTTTCAAATTGACAATCCATACATTTAAATATGATATAGAACATTTGAGACTTATACAAAACAAATTCCGTAATTTTTTTTAAAATTATAATAAAATCCATCAAGTGAGTGTAAAATGAATGGTTAAAACCGAACGACCTCCTAAAAATAAAGAATCGGATTCTTCAATTTAAGACGAAAATTATTGATTTTATCTAAATAATGAATAGAATTTTTTATCAAAAATTCAACTAATTTTGATTCTTTTACACCGTTAAACTAGCAAGTATTTTATACTGATCATTAAAAATTATCACTTTTGATATATTTTAATCATAAGGTAATTAATGTCAAAAATTTATAAAATTTGGTTTATAAAAATATCAAATGCTCTAAATTAGGCTTAACTTTATGAATTATCGATTCAAAATCTCTATCATTAAAAACGATTTATGAATACGAAGACAATTGTACTCATAAGAGAATAGTAACCGGACTCTATAACTATATATCACTCAAATATATATATATATATATGACATTTTTAAAATTAGTTATTTAAAAACTACATGTTACTTTTATTATTTTTTTCAAAATTAGTAATTCAAAAATTAAGCTCTAAATTTAGCAACCCTATTTTTCTTTTCCTTTTTTTTATGGTCAGAGTATTATTATATTTATGCCATTATTATTTTTTTCAAAGAGACATCATCACATTATCCATAATTTTTTTAAAAAAAATATATAATTGAGGTTTCTAAATTGGATTTTCATAACTAAGTCCATGTGCACCATGGGAGGCACCAAACCAGATCTGATCAAAACATTATAAAAAGGA
>NW_017892915.1:0-1384 GCF_001540865.1 Ananas comosus | reverse complement strand
AAATTTTAAATTTTAAATTTAAGATAAAATTTAAATTTTGACATTTCAGATTTTAAAAATTAAATTTAAAAATTTTAAAAATAAAATTACAAGTTTTAATTTTCAAATTACAAAATTCTAATTTTAAATTTTAAATTTCAAATTTTAAAATTGTAAATTTTAAATTTCAAATTTCAAATTTCAAAATTGTAAATTTTAAATTTCAAAATACAAAATTTTAAATTAACTTTTAAATTTAAAAATTCAAAATTTAAATTTTAAAATTAAAAATTTGAATTTTAAATTTTAAATTTGAAAATTAAAAATTTCAATTTTAAAATTTAAAATTTAAAATTTAAATTTAAAATTGAAATTTTGATTTTTGATTTAAATTTTAAATTTCAAATTTTGAATTTCAAATTTCAAATCTTAAATTTAAAATTTAAAATCTGAAATTTAGATTTTAAATTTGAAATTCAAAATTTAAAATTGAAAATTTAAAAATTGAAATTGCAAATTTAAAATTTTGAAATTTTAAATTTATTTTTTGTAAAAAATTGAAATTTTAAAAATTATACTTTTAATTCAAATTTAATTTTTAATTTAAATTCAAATTTCAAATTATTTTAAAATAAAATTTAGTAAAAATATTAATACACGGAAGCATCAAAAAATTTTTGCCAAACAGTTTAGAAAATCATTTCCGAAAAATCACTTTTATCTAAATTCAGCCAATACTCTACAGCTTTTCACCCAAATCAATTATTCAAACTAAAAGTACTTTCACAAAAATTACTTTTCTAAAAGTTAGGCCAAATAGGCCCATAGTAAGATACTCCAAAGTCCAAGGCGACGACACAAAGTGTTTCTCTTTTTAATTCTTTTTGAGAAAAAGATAACACACAATCTAATTCATTCAATAGGATTGATCTTTTTTCATATACTCATATTGAGAATTTTAGAAAGAAGTTGAAATTTTAGATGAAACTATTTTAGTAATTTTGGAGTAGAAAATGTGAAACTTGTAAACTCTCTTGAAGAGTATACAGGAAATTGTCCCACAGAAATGGGGAAGCCCTTTCCCATGGAGAGGTCTCTTTTCTCACCTACTTAAAATTAATTAATTAATTAAAAAAACAATAGTAGAGAAGCGAACAATGCAATAACTTCTCAAACGCAGGCTGGCATTTTTTTTTTTTTTTTTTTCCTTTAAACCCATAACTATTGAAAGATGCATAACCTATTTGGTTTCGTTTGATTTAAATATAAGTAAAAATTGCTTATTCTAGGGATAAGTACAAATTCAGCTATAAGTTACAACTAAACCAATTTTATGTTTGAATGAAAATTACGTTTTTTTTGGAAATAAAAAAAATAACACTTGGATAGATATGATAAAATAAAA
>NW_017892914.1:0-1385 GCF_001540865.1 Ananas comosus | reverse complement strand
CCCATAGGGCTCGATCAAAGACCTCAGCAAAGGTCGTGAGCTTAAGTATTTGCACGGCCTTGTAGATTCCCGGCCGAAGTCCTCGCAAGAACCACTCGGCCCGATCCCGGTCATCCTTTACAACATCCGGGACACAATCTATGGTATGGGAGAATTTCTGTTCGTACTCCGCCACTGAGCGGTCCCCTTGCTCTAGCTTGCGGAACTTCTCCTTGAGCTTCCGCTTCAATGTATCGGGGAAGTAGTTGGCGAACATCTCCCGCTTGAATTCCTCCTATAACATCGGCGGAAGGCCGGGAAGCCGATCCCGCTTAACGCGCTACCACCAAACCTTCGCCGCTTTCTCCAAGCAATGGGTGGCGAGGTACACTTTATCTCTCTCCAAAGTACGCAAATCGTCGAAGAGGGTTTCCATCGAGTCAATCCAAGACTCGACCATCGCCGGCTCCACCTTCTCGCCCTCAAAGGTTGGCGGATGGAACTTGTTAAACTTGATAAGAGCCGCCAATGCGCGCTCCCCTTCCACATCTTCGGCCGTCACATCGGGTGTAGCCGATCCCGATGCCGCCGGAGGGACGATCACCGGCGGGGGACGCGCCGCCACCGGGACCGCCGCTATACCCTCACCCTCAGCTGGTTCAGGTACACGAGCCGAGGGCGCGGGCACATCGCGTCCGTCCGTCGCCGTTGCGGCTGCTGCCGCTGCCTGCCGCTCCAAGAGCTCCTGGAGCCGCTCGAATCGGTTCTCCTAGCGCTGCACCACATCAGTCAGTGCGGTCACTTGCGCTTGCAACCGATCCATCACGCTCGGTTCGTCCTGTTCGGGCACCTCAGGAGTCGGTGCCGGAGTAGATCTACGTGTGTAGCGTCTTGGAGACATTAGTCCCTGAACGCAAATACTCGGTTAATCATCTTAACCCGTTAACCTCGTCGCAATTACGACACATGACAACTCAATGGCAAAATCGGGCGGAAGCATACAAGTGTACTCGTTCTAGGCTCTTGGCATCATGTCGTCGGNGGGCGCCGACACAACCACCTCAAGACAAGAACTCCTACCACTCGAATCCATCTCTAGCCTCTACTAGAGACCTATCACACCTTCGACCCAATCGAATTAACTTCCGCCATTGCTATAGGTTCACGTTCCGCTAACGCATCTATAACCTTAGGGCTTACCAACCTAGGGTCTCCTATGTCATCCTAGACTTTCTCTCTTTATTTGCTCTTGTTGCTCTGATACCACAAAAGACTGTCACGCCCCGCCCCGAAACCATTACCAATTTGGCACGATTCGGCCGCGGCGACGGACCGCCGAACGGACAGCATCTCTCCTGTCCGCCCAAGGCTCAACAACAGGAATGTGTACAAGAATTTACCCAGGA
>NW_017892913.1:0-1389 GCF_001540865.1 Ananas comosus | reverse complement strand
ATTAAACAACATACCTGTCACGCCGGGGCCGAGCGGAAGACCGCCCAGGTCGGTTTCATCAGACCCGCATATGTTTTACACATTATTAAGGTTCTTAAACATCCATCGATATCTCAACAGCATCAATAAAAGCATCTAGAGTTAGAGGCATTAGTAGTATGTCTAATTGCTATTCAACTTAGAGATCTATGGATAAATACTGCATACATCACTAAATTAAAACATAAAGCGAGTCAAATAGGAATCCCAGAATCCAAGTGCTTTAGGTACGCGTACTCACTTTAGCTGTGGTCTCTCACACATGATAATCTCTTCTTATATATATATATATATCTTGTTCATTTATTATTGTTGCTACTGTACTATCTTTACCCATACCTTTATTTATTCTCTTTGACTGGTGAGTACCCCTCGCCCTCGTCGGCTTGTGGTACCTACTGGGAGGGGAGACATGCGTACATATTCTCACCCCCCACCCCCATTTCAGGTGACATTGTTGGTCCGAGTCGGGACGGTACGTGAGGCACGCGATTAGTGGTCGTAGATTACTCCAACCCGGTGGATTTGGTTTAATTTCTAACCTAACATTCCAAATAAATGACTCAGACGTGTTGTGGTTCAGTTGGTTCTATTTTATTTGGATTCACGTGGTTTTGTGAAATGAATAAAGTAATTATAGTTTTCTTACAAGATGAAAACAGTTTTCTACCCCTCGTGGTAGCGTATTTTAAAAAAAAAGGATTTTCGTGTGGGAAACAGTTTTAAAAAGAGTTTTCCTAGTTTTCATGATTCTTAGTATTTCAAAATAAGTTTTCAAGTAGGAAACGTGTTAAACTAATAGATGTGAACTTATGGTAAACTTGTGATGGAATGAATATGATGTGGTGATTGTATATGGATATGTGTACAGTGTGGTTGGATCTTGTACTTGTGCTACGCCGTGCAAATACAGAAAAAACGCTGTCCGTGTGAACAGTGGATGCCCTGTATTTGTGGCGGATCTGACGTCCTCTGGGGTCAAGGCTTTCAAAAAAAAAAAAAAAAAAAAAAAAAAAAAAAAAAAAAAATATAAAAAAAAAAAAAAAAAAAAAAAAAAAAAAAACTTCGGGCACTTCTGCATTTGTTTTAAAACCAAAAGCGACCCCGGGGCGTGACAGGACTACTACTATTATCATATCCACACATGTATTTTGATTACATTAAACCAAATACAAGCATACTATAATTTACATTTGCTTTTCCAAAACATATGCCATTTATACATCATTTATACATTTCCATCCCATTACACTTGTCATCATATACGAAGATGAAACAAGGTACCACTAATACACGGGTGTCTGCTACCTAGGGCGCTATGCCCTTGCCGCGATCCTCAACCACCTCACT
>NW_017892912.1:0-1389 GCF_001540865.1 Ananas comosus | reverse complement strand
GAAACGAGCTATTGGACCACTAGGAACGGAGTCCGATACGAGCCTGAAGCCAACTTCACACCGTGGCTTCTCCGGAAAATCGAGTTACTATTCACTTTAAGTGAAACTTGAAAATCGCGTAGAATCTCCGTTTTAACTCGATTTCTCCCGAAATTTGACGAGTGCTTTTGTAATTAAATTACACACAAAAACATCGTCAACTGAGAGTTTAGCTATACTGTAAAAATCTCAGTCCTTACACTAGAGGAGTTCATGCATAAACTTACTTTGGCTACAAGCTATCCCCAAGTCATTCTTGTAGGAGAGCTTCTAGAGCCACCACAATCTCCAAAATCCACCTTCTCCAAGCTTCCAATCCTTCTTCTCTAAACCCTAGGCCAAGCTTTCTAGAGAGAGAAAGAGGAAATGAGAGGGAGAGTGAAAGGGTGGCTGCTGCTATAAAAGGAGAAGCGCTGGGTCATATAAGGGTTGCAACAATAGCAACTAAGCCCCCCAAACTTTCTTATTTGCAACAAGTCATTTCCTTGCTGCGAGACCAAAGTGTACCGGTACACGGGATTTTGTACCGGTACATTTTCTGCGCAGTGGCAACCCGAGAGTAGATCTCTCGGTTTCGTAGCATTTGTACCGGTATATTTTCAAAGTGTACTGGTACACTTCGGATTTTTCTCAAACCCGAGAGCTTACTCTTCTCGGTTTGCAGGGCTGTACCGGTGACAACTCGCTGGTTGTACCGGTACACTTTGCTTCAGAATGCAGTTTTGCGCCGTTTTCGATTCTGTTTTGCGCCGGTCGATGCTAAAATCTTTCTAACACCTCTTAAACTCATTCTTAACCCTTCCAACATAGTTGGAATGCTAATTGGAACTTGTCCAACTAATTTTGTCACGCACTTTAGTCAATTTGACTAAAGTTCGATAATTTCTTTCGAGGTTTCAATATATTACACCAATCACACACACAGCCCAAGATCACCAGTCGATGTGAGACTTGTCAGCCTTGTCATCCAGACTCTGGTATAGCCGGTCACCTTGTCATACAGACTCCGACAGAGTCTATCACCTTATCTTTCAAACCCTGGCTCAGCCGAGACCATAGTTAGTTAATTCGCGAATTATTCGCGAATTATTCGCGAATTTTTGGAAAAACGAATTAAACGGACGAATTCGTATTTTTTCGAAAAATTCAGAAAAAAAACGCGTATTTTTGGGTAAAAATACGAATTCGCGAATAATTCGCGCACCGAATTATTCGCTCGCCAAAAAGACGCGGCCTCGCGGCTCGCGAGCGCGAGCGCGTGGGCCGCGGACCTCACGGCTCGCGAGCAAGCACGAGCACTCGAGCGAGCGCGAGCACTCGAGTGCGAGCGCTCCAGCGTGGCTTGCCCAA
>NW_017892911.1:0-1391 GCF_001540865.1 Ananas comosus | reverse complement strand
TAACATCGCCCCTCCCGCTGTGGGCATGTGGTGGCTCTATGTTCTCCACCGCATATCACGCACGGGTAGGTAGTCTGGCTCTGTGTCTGACTCCTACCTCCCCGCCACTGTGATCGTTGAGGTCGCGGGGGTCGCTTAGAACTCGATTGTTCCGCAGATCCACCAGCCGGTCGCTTCTTGGACTTATCTCTTTCCCTGTCCCTCTCAAAAGTCTCGCGCTCATCACGCGCGATGGCATTCCCGCGCTCCACCCAAAGCGCGCGATCGAGCACTTCTTCGTAGGTCTTCAACCAGAAGGCATGTACAACCTTGAAAATCTCGGGTCGCAACCCGCGCTTGAATACCTCCGCTCGGTCCCTATCATCGTGAACCAAGCCCTGCACGTAGTTAATCATGTGCGTGAATTCTCTCTCGTACTCCCGCACTGATCGGCTTCCTTGCCTTAGCTTCCGAAAATCCTCCTTGATTTTTCTTTTGTCACTCTCGGGAAAATACTCCATAAGCAGCATCTCCCGAAACGCCTCCCAAGTAACAAAAGCGTGCTCTAGTGAGCGATTTTTCTTCGCTTGATTCCACCACAACCGAGCCGACCCATCGAAATAATGAGCTGCAATATGAACTTTATCCTTCTCGAGGGTATAAATGTCCTCGAACAAGGCCTCCATCGCGGCAAGCCAACTCTCCGTTACCCACGGTGTAACACACCGAACTTATAAAATCATGAAGTCACGGTGTACATTTAAATGGTTCCGGTGAGGTTGCGGTGGAATGTAACATACCGGATTTTAAATATAAAAGTGAAAATAAATAAAATAGTATGAGATACTATTTTATTGGATTTAGAGAAGTGAAATTTAGGTTGGGAATGACCTGTGCTGAAATCGGAGCGAAAACAGAAGATTTAGAATTTTCTGTGAGAAACGGGACAGATAAATTAGCAGAAAATGCACAGTGTCAGAAAATTATGAAAATTGGCGGATATGTCAGAATTATTTTTATGAGGCTAGATTTAAAGTTTCATACCATTCTGACACCTGTAGAGAGCGAAATAGAATCCGAAAGCTATCTGATAAAGATTGCAATTCGGTACAGTTTTCAGTGACCAAACGGGGTCGAAACTGAAATATTAAAATTTCTTTGGACTTATTAAGTAAAACTGAGCCTGCCTATCAAATTTGAGCGAAAACGGTCATCCAGAAGGGCTCCAACGAAATTTATCAGATTTCAAGTTGCCCGTAGTGAATAATGTATAGTTGAGGGGCAAAATGGTAAAAAGGGTTTTAAACTCCTTTTCTTCTTCTTCCTCCCAGCCGTGCTCACCCACGACACACACACCCACACACGTATGGAAGGGAGAGAGAGAAACTCTCCTTTCTCTCTCTAAATCTCTC
>NW_017892910.1:0-1393 GCF_001540865.1 Ananas comosus | reverse complement strand
CCAATTTGTTTGATTTCTTTTTCCGCTGCGTTTTACCGTACGCAATTTTCTAACATTAAGTTTGTGTTCCAACTTTCTATTGAGACACAAGGCTCCCAACTTGTATGAATAACAATCAACAAAACGAAATTTGAATAACAATAATATAACATAATTTTACAATATTTTAACATATTGAAATATGTTTGTATACAACTCTTATGAAGATTTTATCTACCTTCCATCCTGTGTCAGTCAAAGAGATCAAAGCATGAAAAACAAAATAACATGAATGACCTATAAATAATCGAATACAACCTATATGGTTTCAATTAGTTTCAGTTTTCAATTGGTTTAGGACTGCAGTTTTGGATTACCACCAGCGGAACCAGAAGGTTTCGAACTAAAGTACCTATAAGCAAATGGCAGGGCCTGTCAGCACATTTGGTACGACATCTGCTAACAATGGAAATTTACCATATCTAGTCTAGCAGTGCTAAGTTTAAAAATTTTCATGTTGACAAACAGTAGCATACCTTTTCCTCGATGGAAGCTTTAGTTGATCACATGTCGATAAACAGTAGAATAGCTTTTCCTCTATGGAAGCATTACTTGATCACCCAACGAATGCAGAATCATTTTCAGAAACACGTTGTCATGTAGAAGATTATGAAGGAAGATCCAAGAATCTCAGTTCGTGCCAATGGCGAAGTAGTCAAATATCTAAGCCTTCGTCAGTAAGCATTTGCACCAGCTAAAATCCCTGGTATAGAAGGCAAAACGTAATCATAAATCACAGCAAATAGTTAAACAGAAGAGTTCTTGAGCGACAACGGAGGGAGACAGACTATTAAATTGCATATAAATAAAGTGCATCTAAATCTGGTTAACTTCTGTAATCACAACTTTAAGCAGCAATTAGCAAGGCTCACTCTAGCTTATCTTGATAAATAATCAAGATTTCCCTCATTAACGTATCATGAGCTTTCGCTGGCTGGAGAACATCAGTGAGAGTTTATGCAGGCTGGACCCAACTGCAACCAGGAGTCTTCATAAATCCCCTCCTTGGCCATAGCTTCCTCAATCTCTTGGCTTCTCTCCGCATCTTCAGTTTCAGCATGATGATATTAGCCCAGGAGAACGTAATAGCCACTCTCTCTCCGGCTCTCAGCTCAAACAATTATAAGCAGCCAATCTCTCCGAGTCTACATTATGATGCAAGCCTACACGAGAGAAGCAAGGCACCCCAAACACAAATAACATGTGGCTGCGTTGGCTATCTCCTTTATCAACTGAAATGCTTCTTCCAACTTCCGCTCCGTCCAAAAGATCTACCATGATTGTATAAGTGATCCGTCGTGGAGATTAACCTGTATGTACACTCCAACATGGAAGAAAAACAAGCATGCGCTTC
>NW_017892909.1:0-1400 GCF_001540865.1 Ananas comosus | reverse complement strand
CGAACCCTCGAAACGACGCGGGTGACCAGCCAACAAGGCTCAGCGACGACGCAAATAATCACCAAGTACCGTCGGAAGAATTCCGAACCGAAACCTGCGTTCCGTCGGCGGATTTCACCGAGAAACGCATCGAAAATCACTTTACAGTCTCCGTAAGGGCTTGGGGCCTTGGACAATCAGTCCAAAGGTTACCCACTACTCACCCATGCTGCCAACAGCAGTCGCAACAACCCAAAATACATAAAAGCCCTCCCGATTACCCGAAATTGCATTATTTCATGCGATTTCGGCGCTTTTATGGTCCGTCTGCACAAACTAGAAGTCATTTAGCCAAACCGAGACACCTACTGACAGGTCTCGGTGTGCCGAAGGCCGTGCTCACCTTTCGGAGCACTGCCGGCCACTGTGGCACGCGCACGAGCGATGCGAAAATTAGTGAAATAGCGCGCACAGTAGGAAAAGCATGCTTATCTCGCTAACCAGGGGCTCGTTGACTCTAAATGAGGAGAGAAATGTGATCAGGACTGACAGAGGATCACCATGCTCACCCCCGGAGGCATCGGAACAGCCTCGGATCGCCGGAACAGTGAACAGAACAGGAGACTATGCGCAGAAAGGCTGAAATCAAGCTTACAGAGCTAGGCAGGGCACGGGGTGGCCGGCGGCGGCCGGACGGCGGGCAGGCCGGCCAGGGGTTGGTGCGGCAGGTCCGAGGTGGCCGGGGCTGGCGTCAGCAGGCGACGGGAAGCGACGGTGACGACGGCCAATGATGCCCTAGGCACCCAAACCCGAAGAGAACACGGGCTCGCTTCGGCCGACGGGGAGCTCCGGCGGCACAGGCGACGACGGCGGACGAGTGCAGCCAACCAGCCGGGACCCGTGCTCACGCCGTTCGGCGGCGGAACGCGACTGCGGCGGTGCTGGACCAAACCGAGCCTGTGCCGGTTCACCACGGCTCCAAAGGTAGCGGCGACCATGGCGGCGGCTGGAGGAAGGTCGGGGCGACGGCGGCACGTCGTCGGAGGTCGAGGAAGGTCGGCGCGCCATGCTGCGGGTGGCGGCAATGCGCGGTGGTCGAGAAGATCAGGTCTCGGCCCGTTCAAGGTTTGGGCGGCCGCAGAGAGGGAGAGCGGCGGCCGGCGGCATCGGGAGCGGCGGCGATGGATCGCGGGGGCATGCCGGAGGTCATCGGAGGGCCGCGTGACCGATGGGGAACGGCGGTGGTGCGCCGAGGCAGGGATCACCCAGGCTCGACCTGGGTGACTGCTGCTGGCCGCAGGAAGTTCGGGCAGCTCTGGTGGGGCGCGGGGACGGCGGAGGCCGGCGGGGACTGCGCCGGGAAAAGGTCTCGGCCGAGGGAAAGGCTTCCTAGGGTGTCTTGGACCTTCTCTGATGTCGAA
>NW_017892908.1:0-1408 GCF_001540865.1 Ananas comosus | reverse complement strand
TTTATACAAACAAATTACGTGAATGTATATTAAATGACAAAAACAGAAAATGTAACTAAAATAATAGAATTTCAAGCAACAACATACCTGATGGAGGATTAGAAGAAGAAAAGACTGTAAAAAATTTAAAAGTTACTGTATATATATAGGTGAATAAAAATTATAAATCTTCTTTTTTTTCGATTTACCAAAAAAGATAAAAAAAATCTAACCATAACATGTAGGCAAATAACTTTTAGGTGTCAATAAACAAAATTTGCAAGTGTCAAAAGCAAATTTGAAAGTGTAGGAAAAAATACAGCTATTAAAAGCTTGAAATGACATGTGTTAAAGTTTAAGAGACTACAAATCCAATTCACCCATGGTCTATAGAAGGTCCATGGTCTACAGTAGGAGCACCCAACAAACCCTATATCTATATTTCTTTCACTTAATCCATGGTACACCGGGTGCACCAAATATTCAAAATGGACATGTGTTCACAAATAAAGAACCCTCCGCGCCCTTTAGAATATAGATATAGATTAGTTGCTTTAATTGTTCTATGTTATTAAGATATTAATCATCAAACATAGTATCCCACACTTCTGAGGGCCAATTTGGTTCTTAAATATCATTTTAAGAAGGCCATAAAAAAATATATTATAATCAACTCATTTTGATTTATATGTAGAATAATATTGGCCTAACATATCTCGGGCCCAAAATTGGCGCCATTGCAATCCAAAATGGCTGCAGGTCCGTTTTTCAGCCCATCATATCTTGGGCCGGAAAGGACGGCCTAGTTCTTACAGTTTCTGTATGGGCTCTTAGTTTAATCGGCAGGACCGGCCCATTTGCTGCTACAATTGAAGCCTCTATCCTAAGCCGAGGACCTGATTGGATGTAATTATAAATACAGTATAATTAAATATATAAATAATTGAAAATATAATAGTTGTCACTATTTGTATTTTATTTAGTTGGATATAGTAGAAAATATTTCAATTATAAAAAACTTGTTTTGTTCGTTACAATATTTTTTATTTAAAATTACTTTTTCTAGCCTGTGCATTTGGAATTGCTACTAAACTTTTTGCCTTATCTCTCTCTATCTTTCTACTTTTTTTCTCTCTCTCTCTCTTCATCTTTTTTGTCCGCATGCTATTTTGTTTTATAAAATTTAAAAACATTAATTCCCTCACCTCTCAAAACAATTCAAATCTACCCACCATTCCCAATCTAATTAAAACAACTAATTAAAGTGATCTCCACATGTTGTGGCCACAAGAATTTCCAACAACCATGGTTCTAGAAAAAAAAAAAAAATTAGGCCCTAATCCTTCTTTTGCAATTTTTAATCTCTCATGTGCATCTGCACCATTGTTTTAAAAATACTACTAAGCCTCAATCTTATTATCATAAGCAT
>NW_017892907.1:0-1409 GCF_001540865.1 Ananas comosus | reverse complement strand
ATAAGAATGGCAGCAACTGCACCGTCAAATCTCCTCCTCAGACCGTGGTGCAGTAGATTCAAAAGCTCCTATTAATATAAAGGTAAAAATTCTGTCGTTTGATCAAGGAAAAAGAAAAATAACACACTAGTGTGGGATTTTCATTCCTTCTGCTAAGAATGCATGCATGTTAGTGGAATCATGAATTTTCATATTTGTCACGACATTAACAAATCCTTTCAACGGGGCATTCAAAACGAAAAAACAAAACAAAACAAATCAGGTTATCGAGTCAAACACGTTGAGAACTAGATAAATTTTGGGCTAAACTGACTGACTGAATTTGACCATGGAATTAAGTTTGCCCCGATTTTCGACTTTCAGTTCAGTTAATTCATTCCCGTAGTATACTAAATTGCTCGGATCTTTGCTCCTGATTCTACCAAAATAACTCCGAACATCATATATACACAAATGCGGCATATCGTTATAAGCAGCAGGTAAAAGCGTCTACTCAAAAACTTCTTACCCTCGGAAAGAGAAGGGAGATCCGGCTCACCTGCGACCGAGCATTGGGACAATGGTGCGGAGAGGCCGCGGCGCGGACTCCAGAGCGTGGGACCCTCGCCCTCTTCCGCGGCGGAGCGGGAGGAGGAACGATGGCCGGAAGGAGAGGAGATGGCCTTCCCCTGGGACCTCGTGAGAGCGGGAGCTGATTGCAAGTGATGACGAAGGCGCGAAGCGACGAAGCCATGGGAAGGGAATCGGTGGAGATAAATATATGTTAATTAATTAATTAATTAATTAAATTAAATTAACCGAGGGAAAGGAAGCGATCAATATCAACGGTGTCGTCTGACTCGCATTCCCACTCACGAAAGCTCCAAGCTATTTTATCCTCCTAATCCCTGCTTCGGCCTCGCTCTATCAGAGAGCAGCAGAGACCAGAGAGAGAGAGGCAGGCACTTCCGCTCCGCAGAGGATGACGATGAGGTGGACGCGGGGGTCGGGCAGTGCTCGGTGTAACCGTGATTCAGTACAGTTTGTTAAGTTGAGCGACTGGCGTGAGAGCCGTGAGGCCAACGCAGGGATGTACATCGTGGGCCGGCCGGCCTGGCACAGCATAGCTCGGCACATCCCGAACTTTCGGGTCGTGCTAGGCCTTTCTTTGGGCCCAACGGCCTAGTAACACGCGGCCCGTAAAGGGCCTGGTCGGTGCCTGCCCAAAAGAGGGCTCCCGGCCCGACACGGCCCGGTCCGCCTGGACCGTCTCATCTGGGGCAGTACGGCATGAACCCAAAGGCCCAATGCTTCCTTGGGCCTTAGGGTCCGAGCTCCAGCTCTCCCTAGGAGCTCTCCTTTCTTGGGCCTTGGGGTCCAAGCTTCCGTTCTTCCTAGGAGAACTCCTCCCAAAATCTGCAGTGGTAGAC
>NW_017892906.1:0-1412 GCF_001540865.1 Ananas comosus | reverse complement strand
ACAAATTTACTGTAATAGCAATTTTAAGACAGCTAAGTTATAAAAAGTAAATCAAGGACCAATTTGAAAAGTACTATATTAGTGAAATGAGTTTCTATTGATTTTTTTTCCTTTTTTTCAAAATTTGTATGCACCATTTATCATTACTATTTTAGTTAATATACTTCAAGCAATTCCCGTTACTAGAAATTAAATAAAAGTTGTTAGTTTAAATTCTAAAGCCAAAAATATCGTTGGTGGGTTCAAGAACAAATTGGAAGATCAAATAGCAAAACTAAAATTTTAAAAGGTTGAATCGTCCGTTCAAAATTGTTTATAAATCACATAAAGCTCTGTACATTCCTTTTAGGGGCAATTGCTTATATATTTCTGAAAAGTTTCCGATTTTCTGATTTATCACTTTTAGAAGACTAATATTAAAATTAATCTTTTAACGTTTTAAGTTATTTCAAATATACCCTATAGATAAATTTCTATTAGTACACGGTTAGTAACGACCGTTATCTCTATAAAGTAATTATTTTATCATTTCAAATATAATCTTCTATCAACACCAACTTTTTTCATTTGTCCTTAAGTTAGGGACAAAATAAATACTTTATTTTTTTATCTTTTTAAATATATTTTTTTATCATCACCAACTTTTCATATTTGCCCTTAAATTAAGGGCAAAAAAATATTTTGATTTTTTTAAAACTCTAATAAACATTTAACTCACGTTTAACGCGAGATAACTTAACGGGTGGTAACTGCGGAGGTATATTTGAATTACTGGAAGAACATATGAGGGGTATATTTGAAAAAAAAAGAGAGGATAAATTAGACATTTTTGAAGTTTTGAAGGGTATATGGGCAATTATCCTTTTTTCTAAAAAATCTCACTGTATTGGCAACTTAGGCTTCACTGAGATTGCAGAGGGATTGTGTTATGTGCGGTGAGAAAGTGCAATAGGAAAATATCATTATTGTTTTCGTACGTAATATTATGTTTCGCATATTACAATATATTTTCTACGATCTAATCGAAAAATACAGAAACATATTACTATATTTTTTTATTCTAACTATATTTTATTTAATAGTGTCGTATGAATCTCCGTACTAAAATAAGCCTTAGTACACTCCATACCGTAGGCCTCGGCCTTGCAGAGCTATTTTTAGCACAATAAAAGAGTTACAAAGAATTTAGCAACGACTTTTCAAACCGGCTAAAGGGTATTCCCGTAATTTGACGGTGTATGGATTCTCGTGCTCAGTCGAGCTACGATAAAAGGACACCAATCTCCTCTCGCTTCTCCATCCCCTCCTCTTCTACTCTGTTGAGCTGCGAATATATGCAGCTCTTCTCTGTTATCCCATCATCTTATCATCCAACTCACTCTATATAAACCCTTTTTCTAATTTCATTCAAC
>NW_017892905.1:0-1413 GCF_001540865.1 Ananas comosus | reverse complement strand
TACTTAATAGAGATTTCGATTCAACTCTACTAAAGTATAGTGACTCGTCAAAAGTCCTATTTCAAGCCCAAGCGCCCACAACATCTCCAATTGGCGTACATATAGAACATAGGGGAGTTCCACTTGCTCTGGTTAGGTCCGACCCACCTATTATGAAGCTCCAATTAGTCACACGTCCACAAGATCTCCAATTGGCGTACATATAGAACATAGGGGAGTTCCACTTGCTCTGGTTAGGTCCGACTCACCTATTATGAAGCTCCAATTAGTCACCCGAAGCCCCAATATACTGCTCAACAAGGCTCCGATCCTGCTGAAAACAAGATAAGAAAATCGTGCCGAAACAATTACTCAAAACTCCAATTTCGACAAAATTCACAAGAAGTACAAAATGAAAACTTAATTCTCTGCTTTTGGGCTAGGTATATACCTCAAGTTAAGTCTCTAAAAGCCCCTATAAAAGCCCCTATAAGTCAGCGAAAAGCACTCCAAGACCTGGTCGCAAGCCTGCTGCGATCAACACGAAAACGGCACCAACAACGTCAAGAATCAACATACAACATCGGAATCTTGAAATTTCAGTTTTCTACCTGAAATTCTGGCTTCCCTCAGGTTATAGCACCTTCCTCACTAGTCCCCAAGGTCACTAAATAAGTTTAATTAGGTTCGAAAATATGCCGCGAACATAAGGATCCAAACTGCATTAGTGAATCGCATAAAGTGCCGAAATTGCTTCATAAAGACCTAATTAGCTCTACTAAGCTTCAAAGTAACATATCCCAAGTTAAAGGAAGTTAATCCACAGCTAAACAACTCAGCTTTAAGTGTAAAACCTCAGCCTAACACAGCACGAAGCAGAAATGCGAAAGCGATACTCAACTCGCCGAAAACAACATCAATCACGAAGAACTTGAGTCGATTACCTGCTTAGGCATCCAACCAGCAAACCCCTGGTCCAAAGCTGCGGAAAAACCTCCAAAATACTCTCTCCCACGACCACGCAACCTCTGCGATGCTCGCAATCAGCGAAGAACGCGCGTGGCGACGAAAACGGCTGAAACGGCGAGCTCTTTGTAGAGAGAGAAAAACCCTAGAGAGAGAAAGAGACGAGAGAAGAAAGGGGTAGAAAACCCTCCCTCTTGGTCTCAAGACCCTTCCCACAGAGCTCGTGGGAGGTCCGTCCCTGCGTTTATAAGAAATAGGAATTGAAGAAAGTGAAAATGTCCAAAAAAAGGCCAATGCTGGCCCCGGAAAAAAGAACGTTCTTGCATGCCTGTATCGGTACAAGCTAATGCCTTGTTACCGGTACAGCAAGCAGAAAAGCTGATTGCCCCCGACATTGCTGGCCCATTTTCTCTTCTAGCCTTCCCCCCACTTTCCACCCTCCTAACTGTCAAAAACTTGTCCAAGCAT
>NW_017892904.1:0-1414 GCF_001540865.1 Ananas comosus | reverse complement strand
ACACAACGTTAGACGAAGGTAAGGTAGATGTAGCAAATTGGGCAAGGTTTCCATTCTTTTCTTCGTCACTCGAGCTTGAATCACTCGAAGTTGTATCATCCCACGTCTTTGCTTGCATTGCCTTCTTAGTATATGATTTCTTTGAGGGACAATCCGTAGCTATGTAACCGTAGCCTTTACACTTGAAACATCGGATTTCGCCTTCAAATTCATCATTTTCTTTCGAAGCCTTTGCACGCTTCTTCTCTTTAGATGTAGAAGATTTAGAAAAAGATTGTTGCTTAGATGATGAAGCCTTGTCCGAGTTGTTCTTCTTTCGGAAATTTTGACGAAACTTCTTCGTTAGAAGCGCCAATTGATGTTCAAAGTCGGCAATTGAGATCTCTCCATCGGAATTCAAGTCTCCGTCTTCCTCTTTCGTCGATTTCAACGCAACCCCTGTGCTTTTAGAGAAAGACTTGGAAGAAGATTGATTAGTAGGACAAGTCATCTTATAAGTTTGCAAAGCACCTACTAATTCTTCGACCTTCATCTCGTCCGAATGCTTAACCGTTTCGATCGCGGCAACCTTTGCCCGAAAGCTTTCCGGAAGAGTTCGAAGAATTTTCCTAATTACCTTTGAATCCGGGATTTTCTCTCCCAAGTTAGCACATGTATTCACAACGTCTTGTAGACGCGTATAGTACTCGGTAAAGGTCTTATTTTCGTCCACAGAAATTGAATCAAACTTGCTAGTTAGCATGTAATATACTGAATCTGGGCCTATTGATAAGTTCAAGGATTGCAATGGCTTTTGGAACTGACCTACGATGTTTGATAGACCTTAGAAAGGTTTGACTAGTTACTGAAGTGAGAAAGTAACTGGAATTGGAAAATTGCATCGCAAAATGCATTATCAATTGCAATGCTTCGAATTTGGTCAATTACAAAGTTCGAATGTGGGAAATGGTATGTGGCACTACCCTACATATTCTAAAGGGCTTAGACAAGTTTTTGGACAAGTTAGAGGATGATTGGAAATTTAAAAGCATGAAAGTGTTTTGTTCTGACGAAAAGCAGCATTTTTCTGCTTGCTGTACCGGTACAGCCATCACCTTGTACCGGTACACAATGGCAGATACGTGGCAGCAAGTCTATTTCGGTAAATTCACATCTTGTCTCTATCCTTATCTACGCAGCACGACCCCTGGAGGTCTTTGGATGATGCTAGAGCTCAGAGAAGTGCCTTTGAACCTTCTCCACTTTCTCTCTCTTGGGTTTCTCTCTCTACAAGTGAGAGTCGTCGTTTTGCGCCGATTTCGCGCCGCACTCGTTGCTCGCTGGTTCGGAGACTCAAGGAAAGCTTTTAGAACGTGGGGAGGAGGATATTTATTGACTTCTCTGGGATCTTAACCCCAGAAAGAGCTGAGTTGCA
>NW_017892903.1:0-1419 GCF_001540865.1 Ananas comosus | reverse complement strand
TTTTGCACATCACATCACACGCTAATTAACAAACACACAGAAATATGGAAAACAGGCAAGTACATTTATTGGACAGTTCAATTTCTCCCCACTAAAAAAAAAAAGAAGCAAAAATATCAGTGGCACTAATCATCATCATCAACAATAATAATAGCAATAGCAATAGCAGTGATTAAACAACCCTCACAGCTTCTTCTTGTCTTTCTCCTTACTACCAAAATTATTATTATTATTATTATTATCTGCGGAGTGTGAGTAATGGCGCATGAGAGCTCTGGGGAGGTAGATGGGGAGGAGGAAGCCGAGCAGGTTGAAGGTCCAGAAGGCGAGGTTGGCGAGGGCGAGGGCGCGGCCGGCGAGGAGGCGGCGCGGAGGGGCGAGGTCGGCCTTGCGCATCTCGGCGCGGAGCCAGTCGGCGAGGGTGAAGAGGCGGCGGGCGTTGTAGGAGACGGGGACGAAGGCGCGGATGGGGAGGGAGAAGTGGTGGGAGAAGGTGACGCCCTCGAGGAAGACCTGGGCGGCGAGGAGGAAGACGTGGGGGGCGGCGGCGGCGAGGCCGTGCTTGTCGCCGGCGAGGACGCCGTCGACGATGTAGGCGATGGGGAGGAGGAGGCCGAGGACGGCGCCGAGGGCGACGTAGGCGGCGAGGAGGGGGTTGCGTTGGCCGAAGATGGGAGGGGGAGGGGAGGGGGAGAGCGGGGGGAAGGAGAGGGAGGAGAGGAGGTAGAGGTAGGGGAGGGAGAGGAGGGCGAAGGCGAGGTCGGCCACGGGGACGGTGGAGCTGGCGGCGAGGACGACGAGGGTCGCGAGCGCGTTCAGCTGCCGGAAGGACAGGAACCGGTGGATCCGCCGCGGCGAGTGCGCCTGCAGCCCCGGCCGCAGCAGCGCGTCGTCCTCCGCCGCCTTCGCCTCCGCCCCCGCCCCCGCCGCCGACACCTCGATCCCCCCGCCCCCCGTGGGCCCCACGCCGCCCGACATAATCTACTGATTGATCGATCGATCGCAATCGCAATCGCAATCGCAATCTCAGTCACACCACCAGCGAGAGAGAGGAGAATAGCAGAGAATGAAGATCAGGATCAGGAACAACTGGAGTGCGCAGCAGCAGCAACAAGAACAAAGACCAACAAGTGGAGGAGAGGAGAGGAAAGGGAGAGAACGGTGGGGGGCGACGACCGAGGACGCGTGGCGGGATCTCGCGGGCCTGTTGCTCAGCTGCCGACACGTGTTGCGCGACAGACGAGGATGAGATGGAAAAAAATAAATATAAAGAATTACTGTTTTATTTTTTATTTTTTTTAATGGAGAAGTGCGACACGTCGATACGGGTGGAAGTAGCGACCGACCTTCGTGGGTTGTACCCACCAGGATTTCTTTTCGTTCGCTCTCCTTCTACTTTCTTTTCCTCTTGAATTGAGG
>NW_017892902.1:0-1422 GCF_001540865.1 Ananas comosus | reverse complement strand
GACTCATTATCAACACTAGTTTCATCATACTAGTTCTTTAGCAACATAAGCATTAATCATCTCATATAGGGTCTAGGTTCTCAATCTATAGTTTTCATCATATAACCATCATGCACACTAGATCATAAATCATCCAACGAGATATATAGCTACTAGCATGCAAATATAAGCAACAACAATCATCTTCTAACCCTATATGAACATGCACAATATGCATCTTGGTCATTTTTAAATTTAGACATAACAAGTAGCCCGATGACTTCGGGATGGCACTCCCCCACCTTAGGTGATGCCGAAAACACTCCGAGACGCGCTCTTGCGCTAGTCTTGTCGCCGCTTAATTTTTGTTGGGTTTGCTTTAACCCTTTAGCACTTCAAATGGCGATATCTTCACGCTCGATTTTCGTATCGACGAACCGCCTTCGCCTACACGTTTATAAGCATAACAATTAGGTTTTTGACCCATCAAAATAGATCAAACCCTAACATTTGGAAAATCCCCAAAATCTAACCCTAGGGTTAGGATCCATAAAAAGCTATGGATTCTAGCTTCATTGTGAGCTAAATCCATAATCTCCAAGGTCACTAGGTTCCATTTGAACCATTAAAACCAACAAAAACCTCCCAAAATCCTAGATTCACAAAGTAGGGTTGGGGCTTACCTCTAGGGTTTGCTCCAAAGCAAGCCCTAGCTGAGAATGAGGTGAAGAAGAGCTCCCAAACCTTCTTCTCCTTCTTCTCCTTTCTTTTCTTCCTCTCTTTTTCCTTCTTTTTCCTTCTCTTTTCCTTTTCTCCTTCTTCTCCTTCTATTCGGCTAGAGAGAGAGAGAGTGTAGAGAGAGAGTGAGCTGAGGAAAGTGAGAGGGAAAGAGGCTGAGAGAGATGTCTTAACCCTCTATTGTAACAAAATCCCAAAAGCCCCTTCAACTTTTCTATTTTTCCAACTTAACCTGCAGTTTCGGGCCCCTTGTACCGGTACACGGTTTCTTGTACCGGTACAAGGCCTGGCAGACAGCCAAACCCGAGGCTCGGTTTTCTCGGTTTCGTAGTGCTTGTACCGGTACAAGGCCTCCTTGTACCGGTACAAGGTCTGGCAGCCTCCAACCTGAGAGCTCCAGAGTGCTGTCTTCACTCTGCTTCGGCTCCACTTCGCGCCGATCGATGTCAAAACCATTCCAACACCTTTGGAACTCATTTTAGCTCTTCCAAACTTGTTGGAATGCCGAATGGAACTCGTCCAAACCGCTCGATGCCCGCTTTGGTCCATTTGGCCAAAGTTAGCCGACATCGTCGAATTCCAGTATCTCACATTTTCTCATTTAACCGAACAAAGAGTAAAACCTAATTATATTGTTCTATTATGCCCCGAGAGTGTAAATTTGCAACGTATCAATGCCAACGTTCACAATAACCAAAACTGGAC
>NW_017892901.1:0-1429 GCF_001540865.1 Ananas comosus | reverse complement strand
AAGGTGAATCCTCATTGCTTATGGTATTCTAAGTCTTAATCACCACAAATCATCAATTCTACAAACTCCGGAATGAGGTTTGGCGCGTGGATCTCGCGTGAAACCGAGGATTCGGTGGACGCTTCAAAGAGTTGAGGCGTTGACACAGCAAGGAGTTGCGGCGAGGTCGATTGGAGGATTCCTATCGATCGAGGACCGGCGAAGACCATCAACAACGGGAATTCGGTAAATTGAGTCATGTATTTTGGTTAAATCACTTGTACTCAAAGTTTTCTTAGTGGATTTTCTTCGCGTGATCGGTCCCGTGGGTTTTTCACTCCGGATTGGAGTTTTCCCACGTTAAAATCTCGGTGTGCTGTTTTTATTTTCCGCTATTTCTTTTATTTGCATCGAGAGTTTTTTTTTGTGTTTGCCGTTTTACACCTATCCACCCCATCTAGGTGTTATTTACCTTTTAGATTCTCGGGATCCATATTTTACAAGTAGTATCAGAGCGGGTATAGGTTGTAATTCATGGCCGAGGGCGGTAACATCAATCGACCCCCTCTCTTCGATGGCACTAATTACGCTTATTGGAAAGTCCGTATGAGGGCGTTTCTCGACGAGCGGGTATGGCAAGCCATTGAATTCGGGTGGAAACATCCCACCGAAGTTGTCGAGAATGTCACCGGTCTGAAACCTAGAAATAAGTGGACGAAAGAGGAAAACGAACTATCTTCATTCAACGAAAAGGGTATCAACGATTTATTTAATGCTTTAAATCAAACTGAATTTTCTCGTGTCTCGGCGTGTGAAACCGCCAAAGAAATTTGGGACACTTTACAAGTTACACACGAGGGTACAAGCTTGGTAAAGATTCAAAAATTACAAATGCTTACAAGTAGATTTGACTCTATTCGTATGGGACAATATGAATCTTTTACCGAGTATTATACTCGTTTGCAAGACACTGTAAACACGTGTGCTAACTTAGACGAGAAGATTCCGGACTCTAAAATTGTTAGAAAAATTTTGAGAACCCTTTCCGAACGATTTCGTCCAAAGGTTGCAGCTATTGAAACAGTAAAACATCCGGATGAACTTAAAGTAGAAGAATTAGTAGGTGCACTTCAAACGTATGAGATGACTTTTCCTTCTAATTCGTCTTCTTCCAAGTCTTCTTCTAAAGCTTCAGGGATGGCTCTGAAATCAACAAAAGGAGATGACTCTACAACTTCATCGGACTCGGAGTCGGAGCAAACCTTGGAGGAGTTTGAAAAGCAACTAGCGCTTCTAACGAAGAAGTTCCGTCGGAACTTCAGAAAGAAGTTTCCTTCTAAGTCCACTTCCTCTAAGTCAAGCAAATCTAAAGGGAGTTCTTCTTCATCTTCCTATTCTAAGAATAAAAAGTCTGAAAGCTCTTCTAAAGATTTTTCAAAAGAGAAGAAAA
>NW_017892900.1:0-1430 GCF_001540865.1 Ananas comosus | reverse complement strand
TAGTATGTACTATTTGCTGATCCTGTTTTATTATTGGGTTAATTGCATACAGGTCCCCACAAACATAGTGAATTGCAAATATATCCCTGTAAAGTTTAACTTTTATAAGTTATCCCTGCAAAAGTCCTAATATGTTCAGATATTTTTCTTTGGTTTGTTACCGTTAGAGAACCGTTAGAAAACTATTTATATTTCCAATTTTGCCATCACAAATATGTCCCTCCAAAAGTTATAATAGTATAATATAAGAGGGATAAAACCTTCAAAAATTAACCCAGGTAAAGTATTTAACCTATGGTTAACTAAACTTTTCTAACGGATTTTAACGGCAGGGATATATATGAAAATATTAGAACTTTTGTAGGGATAACTTATGAAAGTTGAGCTTTACAGGGATATATTTACAATTCATTATTTTTGGAGGGACTTGTATGCAATTGACCCTTTATTATTAGTGTATTAGACTGTGCAAAGGGTTAATTTCATACAGGTCCCCGCAAACATGGTGAATAGCAGATATATCCCTACAAAGTTTAATTTTCATAAGTTATCCTTACAAAAGTCCTAATGTATGCAGATATGTCCCTCTAGTTAGGATTCGTTAGAGAACTGTTAACAGTAGAGTTGTGAAATGATAATTTTGCCCTCACAAATATGTCCCTCCAAAAGTTATAATAGTATAATATAAGAGGGATAAAACCTTCAAAAATTAACCCAGGTAAAGTATTTAACCTATGGTTAACTAAACTTTTCTAACGGATTTTAACGGCAGGGATATATATGAAAATATTAGAACTTTTGTAGGGATAACTTATGAAAGTTGAGCTTTACAGGGATATATTTACAATTCATTATTTTTGGAGGGACTTGTATGCAATTGACCCTTTATTATTAGTGTATTAGACTGTGCAAAGGGTTAATTTCATACAGGTCCCCGCAAACATGGTGAATAGCAGATATATCCCTACAAAGTTTAATTTTCATAAGTTATCCTTACAAAAGTCCTAATGTATGCAGATATGTCCCTCTAGTTAGGATTCGTTAGAGAACTGTTAACAGTAGAGTTGTGAAATGATAATTTTGCCCTTGCCCTTTTCCTTTTCCTCTTCCTCTTCCTCTTTCTCTTCAGGCTGTGGGAGCGGACGACAGCGACGGCTATCTTGCGGAGCTTGTCGGGGTTGCGGCCAATGAGGACTAGAAAAAGACGGAAGGCCAAGGTGCGGCCGATGCCGTCGGAGGCGCTCGTGATGATGGCCCACGCGGGCAGCACGACGGGGATGACGATCGGATCATCGACGACGACGACGAAGAAGAAGAAGGAGGAGGAGAAAAGGAGAAGGAAAATGAGGATACGAAGAAGAAGAGGAAGAAGAAAAAAACAGAAGAGGAAGAGAAAGAGGAAGAAGAAGAAGAGGAAGAAGATGAAGCAG
>NW_017892899.1:0-1430 GCF_001540865.1 Ananas comosus | reverse complement strand
TTTTTCTCCAACAACCAGGCTATCAATTCCTACAACTTCTCCACAAATTCAGCCCACTTCAAATGCTGCATCTCCTTACTCAACAACTCCTACTTCAAATACAACTTTGACATTGCCGTTGATTGAGCCCACAAATTTAGCTCCGGCAGTTGAGCCCACAAATTTAGCTCCAGCAGTTGAGTCAAGTAGCAAAGATATTGTTGCTTCCAAGTCAAATGCACAGGTCAAAGCATCAGATTCAGGTCGAACCCACACTATGACACTTCGTTCTATGACAGGCTCGTTAAAACCAAAAGTGGTTCACTCTTTAATTACATCTCATACTCCAGCTATACCTTTAGAACCACATTGCTACACAGAAGCCGTTAAAGATCCCAATTGGATGCAAGCAATGAGTGAAGAATATAATGCGCTTCTTGATAATGCTACATGGATTCTAGTTCCACCTGATCGGGCTCAAAATTTAATTGGGTGCAAGTGGGTATATAAGATAAAGCAAAAGGCAGATGGATCAATAGAAAGATATAAAGCTCGTCTCGTTGCTCAAGGTTTTAAACAACAAGAAGGTGTTGACTACTCGGAGACCTTTTCTCCTGTTGTGAAACCTACCACCGTCCGAACAGTTCTTTCTGTTGCGCTTCATCGAAATTGGTCAATGAGACAGCTTGATGTTTCGAATGCCTTCCTACATGGGAGTCTTGCTGAACCGATTTTTATGCGACAACCAATTGGATTTGTTCATCCCGATTTTCCAGATTATGTATGCAAGCTTCAAAAAGCACTATATGGGTTAAAGCAAGCGCCTCGAGCCTGGTTTCAACGATTCACTAGCTTTCTATTTGAATGTGGATTTCGACAATGCCCCTCTGATCCAAGTATGTTCACCTATTCAAATAGTTCAGATACAGTTTTTCTTCTACTTTATGTTGACGACATTATCATTACCGGCTCTTCTGATTCTTTGATCCATAGTCTAATTCAAGCGTTTCAAAAAGAATTTGCCATGAAAAATTTGGGCTTGCTACACTACTTTCTAGGTATCGAAGCTACTTTTCTACCAGAAGGAATGCTACTTTCACAAGGCAAGTACACAAGAGAACTGCTGAACAAATTTAACATGCTTCATGCTAAACAAGTATCGATACTACTAAATATAAAGCATGATTGGAGTATTGAACATGGTGAGCTGTGCGACCCAAACGAGTATCGTACTTTAGTAGGGGGACTACAATATCTTTCATTTACAAGGCCCGATATCACCTTGGCAGTAAATCTATGTTCTCAGTATATGCATGCTCCACGTATTCATCACATGCAAGCTGCAAAACGGATATTACGCTATCTTGGAGGTACTATACAGTTTGGGCTTATGCTTTATCGCAAATATCCTGAAAAGTTGTTAGTGTATTCTGATGCTGATTGGGCTGGGT
>NW_017892898.1:0-1432 GCF_001540865.1 Ananas comosus | reverse complement strand
ATTGATACGGAATTATTCCGAGATAATTCGTTTCTAATTTTTAATTCGTGAAAAATACGCTAAAACGGATTCGGTTATATTATTCGGATAGTGTTTATAACGGGTATTATGTTTATTCATAAATCGGGTAATAAATGTCGGTATATTAATTATATATTATAATTATTATTACTATATTGATTATTTAATTTTAATAATTTTATATTTAATTATGAAATATTATAATATATTATTTAATTATTAATAAGTGAGTTATTTTAATTATATTTTATTATATATAGTATTAATATTAATATATATCTTTATTATTAATGATGAAGAGGTCATGTCCTCTCTTGCATCCCGGTCCATGGTCGTGGACGCGCATGTCGTTTCTGCGGAAGCAGCCGGCAGCCAAACTCTTCCGTGATTTTTTTCTATTCATTTTTTTTTTCTGCGGACGGCACGAGGAGTCGCAGACGGCGTCGGGCGAGATGGGAACCGTAGCCGCGGCCCTCTTGCTCCCGGCATCGGCCAGGGCGGCGGCGGAGGAGGAGGACGACGACGAGCGTCGCCGACTCGCAGGTCGTTTTTTTGGGCGAAAAAGGATGGCGTCGGGTGAGGCAGGAACCGTAGCTGCAGCCCTCTTGCTCCCGGCGCCGGCTAGGGCGGCGGCGGAGGAGGACGACAACGACGAGCGTCGCCGGCCGAATTTTTGAGCGAATTATTCGCGAATCGCGAATAATTCACTGATAATTATTTTTGGAGATAAAAACGCTTTTTTTTTCGCACTTTTGGAAACAAAATACGTTTAGTGCCGTTTAATTCGGCTATTAAAAAATTTACAAATAATTCACGTATTATTCGCAAATTTACTAACTAGGATAAGTACTCCCCGTCATACGGTCCGGCACGGCCATTTTAATTCCTAACCTTATCATCTTTTATGTCCAACCAACTCAATGGGTCAATTCTCCGAACACATCCCACACGCCACGCCACGCCACGCTGTGTAGATTTGGGCCCAGCAGTGGGACCAATCTGATTCAATGGGACGCAATTACATTATATATTTCTTGTATAGTTTTCTAGATTTGACCATTAATCTGTGCAATCTCTCACGTCACAAATATATTCTGGGATGAAAAACTAATCTAATTCCGTGAACATTTTCTTAGGCCCCGTTTGGTTGGCGGTATAAGCGGAAATAACGAATGTTATCTCCGCTATTCCGCCAAACGAAATAATTTTTTGCCGGAATATTTTATTCTAGTCAAATTTTGTTATTCCCGACTATTCCGGAATAGTAAGGAATTTATTTTGATGGAATAGTGCTATTCCAATATTTAATTTCAAATTTATTAAAAATATAAATTAAATTAAAACTAAATTATATAAATATAATATGTTATATATTATAATATATTATTTTTATTATTAAATTATTAATTAT
>NW_017892897.1:0-1433 GCF_001540865.1 Ananas comosus | reverse complement strand
AGGCAGAAAAAGGTGAGGCGGGGCCCACCCGTCTCAAACCGCAATGCGCTCCCCTGCTACCCAGGCCCGAAGGAAGCGCACGGTGCGGTGCATCGTATTGTTGGTTAAAAAAACTCTAAAATTTATAATTTAAATTTTATTCTATTTGAATTTTGAATTAATTATTTATTATTTATCGTTATTTATTATTTTTATTATTTATTTATTATTTATTAAATTATTTATTTTTATTTTCTTTCTTAATGAGTAAGTAACTAACAGGGTAGTTTTCCATTCCGTTTCTTCCGCCAAACAGAATTCCATTCCGATTCTGTTGGGCGGGTTCCACTCCTTTCTCGTAACGAGAAAGAGCGTGAATTCTCGAATTCTCTTTTCTATATATTGTCTCATTTTCCTCCCTTGTTAAGAAGGACATCAGATAATTGGTTAATCCTGATCTATTCATTATTTTTTCTTCTAATATTTTTTCTTATCTACTGAGTATTGAAAGAGTCTCCGTCAACCTCCTTCACGATTGTGCTCGCAGGGGGAGAAATACCGGTCGTATCTTGGGATGCTATTCCCAATTAATTATCCCGCACGTAAGGATAGGAATACGCCTTAGGGCAGTGCCTCGCACGCTTCCGGATAAGATCAAATTTTTATTGGGGTATTTGCATTAATTTGTTTTAAATGACATCGTTTGAGAAAAAAAAATTTTTTTTATGATGTCATTTTAAACAAAGACATATATAGAAAAAAAAGAAAAAAAAAAAATTACTAATCGTGGACGATCTAAAAATTAATGTTAGTCTAACCTTTATGCGAAATCTAACAAGCCTTTTTGGCGCTGCTTTAAGACTAACACTAATTTTATATTGATTAAAATACTATTTTATTTATTTAGTTGTTTACGTTTATGCNATTCTCTTTTCTATATATTGTCTCATTTTCCTCCCTTGTTAAGAAGGACATCAGATAATTGGTTAATCCTGATCTATTCATTATTTTTTCTTCTAATATTTTTTCTTATCTACTGAGTATTGAAAGAGTCTCCGTCAACCTCCTTCACGATTGTGCTCGCAGGGGGAGAAATACCGGTCGTATCTTGGGATGCTATTCCCAATTAATTATCCCGCACGTAAGGATAGGAATACGCCTTAGGGCAGTGCCTCGCACGCTTCCGGATAAGATCAAATTTTTATTGGGGTACGTATTTGCATTTGTTGATTTATTTATTTTATCATAAAATTAGTTATATTTTAATCACAATCAGAATTTCGTCGCGGTTTTTCCGAACAATCTAAAGCGTATTTCCAATCTGATTGTAATTAAAAATCTAGCAGGTGCTAATCATTAAAAAAAAAAAAGAAAAAAAAGATATATACAGAAACAAATTTTACTGTAGTATTTTTTTTAAAAAAAAAGAGTTTGCTACAGTAAATTTTGTTTAA
>NW_017892896.1:0-1433 GCF_001540865.1 Ananas comosus | reverse complement strand
TATCGATCAATTTTTTTTAATTATTTTTAAATAAAATAAACTAAACGGATAACATGCTATCTATCTCTTAAAAAATTATAATAATAATAATTTTTATCAAAAAAAATATATTAAACTATCAAATAAATTTTATAATACTTAATTATTAAAACTAAAAGCAAATCGATCATATTTTGGATATTCAAAAAAATTTTAAATATGAAGTTGATCACTTCTCATACTATAAATATTGCAGTGAAGTTTGATATTAAAATAAAAGTAAAACATATAGAACTTTCATAAACTATGAACAATTTTTAATCAGCTATCTAATCTTTTAAAAATTTATTTTTACTATCCAACCTTTTGATATATTAGAATTGAGTCAATCAACAGTACTTTGACTTCAAAATTTGAATGTGTCGTTTAGTTTTCCAGATTTAGCTAGTATACTTTATACAATTCTCACAACTAAATTTATTAAAATAAATAATTAACTTAATGTGGTCTTCCGGAATCTTAGCTGGTGAAATAACTACAGTATCAGCAGGTAGTTGACTTCTCTGTAGAGTGTCAGGACGAGTCGTTATCGTTTTAGCATAAAATGGACGCGAAATCGAACTCGGTGCACGATTGGTAACTAGAACTGGAGTTTTGGCTGGTTTCGTAAAAAGGATTTCAGACGTCGGATTGTGGTCAAAGCTACGGCTGATGCTAAGGTCATTTTCGAGCTCATGATTCGGATGCCCGAAGGTTTACTATAGCAGCCCGAATTAGTTTTTTTAGCTCCCTCGTGTGTTTCACCTTTTTTCGGCACATGTCAGGTGCTCACTGCGATTGCAGATAGGTGTTGAAGTTTCAGGTGCATATTCCAGACACCCGAAAGTTTTCGGATTTAAGTTGATTGGATGTGAGCTCTCTATTTGTGTGTGGTGCTTGAGGTTTCGGATGCCCAAGCTGGGGTTCCGGGTGCCCGAAAGTGCAGACATAACTGCTAGACAGGTTAGCACCATTTTGATCCGTGGGCTCATTTTACTCCATGGAATCCCATATAAATTGACCCCTTGCATTCCCTGTGAATCCTTTTGCAACTCCAACATCAATATCAGAATTTGGCTAAGTGTGGAGCTCTAATTTCCATTTTCTTTCTCTTATTCTACGTACCATTAGAGCACTCCTGCCTGGCAGCTTGTGGAGTTCAGCTTCCCCTGAAATTTTGGTGATGTTTTGAATCTTGAGATTGTATAAAAGATGCATGTTAGAAACTTTATAAGAAACTAAATCGTACCTTCTACCATGATTTCGATTTCTGTACCCGATTTGTAAGCGGTGATCCTTTCTCGTGATTCGTCCTCGTTTATGATCTGCAAGAAGACGGGACGTTTCGAGTCCAATTCCCTTATCCCCGGAGATGGAGCCGTCACAGACAATTGGATTAGGGTTAGACCGGGACT
>NW_017892895.1:0-1434 GCF_001540865.1 Ananas comosus | reverse complement strand
ATGAAAAGCATATAAATGATCAGGTTCCGAGTCCAAAGGAAATTGTATTGGCAAAATGAAAACTGAAGTGATTTCTGATGCAGATGAGTGGAGCCACTTTGTTCAATCTCTCCCTTCTAACGTCCGACATGTGGGCAGTGCTCATCCGCATCTTCTTTTACCGTCAACAGGTGAAATTTCTGTCTCAGAGATTCAAACTATGCATTAATAGTGTGATAACCGTTGTACTCTAAAAACTTAAGATGTTAGAGGACAGTGTTTATATATTTTTATATTTAACACTCTCCTCACATCTAGACTCGAGACTTTCTATAAGGTCTTGACATGGATTTGACGTGGATCTAAATTAAATGGGAGAAAATTAATAATGCTAGAAATCTGCTGAATTAATAGTGTGACATTGTTGTGCCTTGTGAAATAACTGTTGTTCTCTAAAAGCTTAAACTGTTAGAGGGTGGGAAACAACTGATAACTAATAACTGTTGTGATAACTTAAACTAATAACTGTTGTGAAATAACTGTTGTGCTGAATTAATAACTGTTAGAGGGCGGTGTTTATATATTTTTATATTTAACACTATTTTTATACTTAAAACTCACCTCACGTCTGGGCTCGAAACTTTTTGCAAGGTCCACAATGTGGACTTAAATTAAATGGGAGAAAATTAGAAATACTAGGAGCTTAGCGTGACTTGAACTCAGAAACTCCTATTCTGATACTATGTGAAACAACCGTTCTACTCTAAAAACTTAAGCTGTCAGAGAATAGTGTTTATATATTTTTTATATTTAACGTACGTACCTCAATGAGCTTAAAATTCATTGCAGGTGGATTGGTTATACTTTCTAGCATTTGGTGTCGTTGCCATTGGGCTGATTATCTATTCAGTAAAGTAAGTGCCACACAAATACTTTCATTTTATATTGCACAAGTGTAATATGAAAAATAAAGTATAGCTGTTTTACAAGAATTTGAATTTAATGAGTGTGAATGTTCTTACTATCTACAGCGAGGCTGGGATAGAAGGTGCAAAAGATGATGAAGGTGAAGAAGCAGCCGTCCAATACGAACAACTCACTGAAGAAAATTCAACAACACCGCTATTGTGAGCAGTGGAAAACTATATCAACTCTATCCATACGGCAATTCGATATCATATGTGATGTAACAAGTTCATCCAAGAAGCTAATTAAAAATTGTTGATGAAAATTCAGATATGCGCAATTTATTAGAAACTAAATCGAAAAAGTATCTCTTCATTGATTGCTTAATTACTCATATAAACATTCATCATCAAGTAGAGGAGCGTTTCTAGCAAATTGTCATTTCTGTGGAACTAAAAAGAGAGAAAGATCTCCATGAAATCTGAATGGTGCACCGTGCACGTGCGAATTAAACCATACTAGCCGGTCAAACCAGCTGGCCAGTTTACC
>NW_017892894.1:0-1434 GCF_001540865.1 Ananas comosus | reverse complement strand
CGTCTGTCGGATTTTCGATCCGACAGCGCCATCGCGTTCAGCACGACGGGGGCATCGAAACTACGATTTCGTTTCATCCGATTTGCTTGCCGATTTGCGACAAAATCCGACCTCTCTCCAACTAACCTATATATCATACATAGGCCTTGGTGGAAACCCGAAATCCTTTAATTCAAACTCGTATTTGAATTCCCTGCCACCAGTAGGTACTTGAAACATCTCTCACCCATCTCCAGATCACTTGTACAAAGCACGAGGAGTTTTAAAATGCACGAATAGCAAAGAGCGGAAACCATCTTTTTGTTAAAACTCCTTTTTTCTCGAAAACCGTGCGTCAGATCCAAAATCTGTCAGTGCCATTGGTTCCAGAATAGCTGAACCGTTCGAAACGAGCTATTGGATCGCTATGAATGGAGTCCGATACGCGCCGAAAACTCTACTCCGTGGCTTCACCGAAAAATCGGGTTACTATTCACTTTAAGTGAAAACTAATAATCGCGTAACTTCTCCATTCTAGTTCATATTCTCCTGAAACTTGACGAGTGCTTATGTAACTAAATTACACACAAAAACATTGTCAACAGAGAGTTTAGTTGCACTATCAAAATCTCAGTCCTTACATTATCCCCCCCCTTAAAAGAAGTTTCGTCCCCGAAACTTGACCACATACCCACCAGAATCGAATTCGAATATTACTTCCACCACTGTGGTATCACCTTTGAGTATTGATCAATTACATTTCCATGAATTTGGACAGATCAATCTCCGAATAAGGGAAGAATAGGACTACGGTTCCACTCTTACAAAACGAGGGGAAAAATGTACCAACCCAAAATCTACGGACCAAAACTCATCGGGATCAATACCATCCTATAACTGGAGGACAAAAACAGTCCAGCGACCAGTATTATCCGATCCCAAAATTCCAATTCTGAGATAATGAACAGCACTCAGAAATTTAGGTCCACTCTACTTTGGTCCGCATAGCCGTAACCGACTCGACTACGTCGAAGGTTCACGTAGAAGAGACTCGAGTCAACACCACTTAATCTAGAGTCTATTTACATAGACTGAAACGAAAAACTCCGACTATCCAACAACGTCAACCTGCTCACCAAGAGCGAATACGAAACGTTGTTCTAAGACCTGAGTCAAAACTCTTGCTTTGGAGACCACAGTCTCCCACCAGTAACCACACAGATTGCCAAGCCTCATCAACAGAAAGTCACCTGCGACAATCTATAGTCCTAGGTCCAAGACCTCACTTTCCACCTGACCAAAAGATTCAACTGACAATACCAATTGGGCTAGACAATTTGTCCCCTCAAACTTAATCAGGTACCAACAGACCACCGAGAACTCTCTGCAAGTCCATTACTTGATGCATAGGTCGCCAATCGCTAATGCGATACTAACCATCGGTGATGCTCAACA
>NW_017892893.1:0-1435 GCF_001540865.1 Ananas comosus | reverse complement strand
ATATATTTCAAATCCTCTCCACAATTCATAAAAAAATTAGCCCCATCTTAATTAAAAGAGAGAGAATATGAGTTCCACTAACATTCTAATTAAGAAGAGAGAGAACGTAGACTCTACTAATTAAGAGAAGAATAATTGTAGGTTTAGAAAGGGGAGGGGCCCACTTTTTTTATGAATTGTGGAGAGGATTTGAAATATATGAGGATTCATTATATTTTATAAATAATTGAGCTGTGAAAATGAGAGTTACGGTACGTGACATTGATATATTAATGGTAAAAAAATAATAAAAAAACAAAATTACAGTTGATAGGCTAATATTAAATAGATGTATTAAATTCATTTTTTATTTATTTTTATTTTAAATTTTAGGTAAGATATGCCATTTGAGCACATACATAAAAATAACACATTATTTTTTTAATATTGTCCAGACTATTTATAGGCTATTTCTTACCAGATTGACTTGATAAGCAAAATCGAATTAAAGCTAATTATTATTATTTTTTCTAATTTTTATTTTTTTTATATTTTTTATGTATGAGGCCAACTTATGTAAAAAAATTTATTAGTTTTGAGTTCTTTGAAGATGAGGAAAGAATTTTACTATTTTAAAATTGAAAGGAATTGAAGCTTAAATTGGAAAGGGAAGTGCACTAACAAAAATAGTGTAAAGAAACAAACAAACAACAAAAATAAAATAAAACAAAACAAAAATAAACTAAAGAAAATGACAGCTATATATAGATTGGTAATAGTGATCAACAGAGAATAAAACGAAATGTGTGGGCATTTTTTCCATAGTAAATTATAGGTTAGGGATCATATTCCCTTGCAAAATATTTTAATTTTTGGCTATATTGCAATTTTTGGTCCTCTAACTTTGGACGGTATCACACTTTAATTCTCAAACTTTAATTTATTATATTTTTAACTCAAAATTTTTAAATTATTATAATTAAATTCTACAATCTAATTTTTTTAGTTAAATAGTGATATACGTCACTAATAAATATTGTAGTCAGTAATGTGATAATTACTAAGATGTCGGAAATAGCAGTATCTAGCCAATTTAAAAAATTTGAGTCAAAGAATTTAAAAAAAATTAAAATGTAAGGACTACAATACCATAATTCCGAAAGTTTGAGGACCAAAAGGGAAATTTAGCCTTATTAAAGACTTTCTTTATAAAAGGACAACGTTACACACCAAACGCCTTTATTGCTCCTTGTTTGTTTGCTCCCATAATTCCAGGAGGAATTCTATACTGTCACACTTGCACCACGTCATCAATAACAAGCCAATCACATTCCTTCTTTTCAAACAAAAGTACAATAAAAATACTTTTTTACAATCATGATGAGACATATATTCTTAAAAGGATTAATTTGATTGGTTTGTTACGCCACGTCACTAATATACCCGTTGCATTCTA
>NW_017892892.1:0-1436 GCF_001540865.1 Ananas comosus | reverse complement strand
CAGATAAATTAGCAGAAAATGCACAGTCTCAGAAAATTATGAAAATTGGAGGATAAGTCAGAAATATTTTTATGAGGCTAGATTTAAAGTTTAATATTTTTCTGACACCCGTAAAGTGAGGAATAAAATCCGACAGCTATCTAATAAAGATTACAGTTCGGTACAGTTTTCGGTGACCAAATGGGGTCGAAACTGAAAACTTAAGATATATTCTTACTCAGTACGTTAAATTGAGCCTGCCTGTCAAATTTGAGCTCAACGGACATTCAGAAGGGCTCCAACTATTCCGAACTGCTAAACTGCCTGGAGTGAATAATGTTTTGGGTGTTAATGTATAAAAGAGCATTGCTCTTCTTCTCCCCCAACCGTGCAGCCCACACACACATGCGACCCACACACACACGCATGGAAAGGGAAAGAGAGAACCCACCCTTTCTCTCTCTAGATTTCTCCCAAAATTGAAGGTTTTGGTGGAGAAGCAAGCTTGGAAGTTGATCTTCATCTCCATTGGCTTCTTCATCTCCATTGGCTTCTTCCTCTCCATTGGAGCAAGCTTTGAAGGTAAGCTTTAAGAGCTTTAANAATGGCATCTCTCTCTAGTTTGGGTTTTAAGCTCCAAGAATGGATTTAGAGCTATTCTAGCATGCTAAATAGATGATTGTTGCTCAAATCATAGATCAATTTAGTGATTTCTTGCCTAGTTGTAAACCTAGGGCTTGAAATCAGCTTCTTGAACCCTCTCATGGTAGAATTGTAGGGCTTCAATTATATGCTCTAAGAATGGATTTAGTGGAACTCCTAGATGCTAAAATAAGGATTAATGCTTGAATCATGAAGCTATATGATGATTTCTTGCATAGTTGCAACCTAGGGCTCCAAAATGTAATTTTTGCTAATAGATGGGTTTGATCTATTTTGACCCTATGTAAACCTAATTGCTAGGTAAACGAACGCGTTGGCGAAGTCGGTTCGGCGATTCGTCGAGCCGTTGCGAAGTTATTAAAGAAACGGACGTTTAGGCTTCGTTTCCGCCTGGAGGGCCGAGGCAACATCGTAAACTCATGAAAATAGATTTGAAGCACCGTGGCACATAACCGAAGACCTTTAATTTTCGGATCGTGAATTGGAGGCCGTTCGGGTGGTCGCACGAGAGATCGGGCCAAACCGAGTGCCGGGTACCGCGGGAGGCCGATTGCAAGTGTCAACAAGCAATCGGAAAGCAACTTGAGGTGGGTTGTGCTTACCGAAGCGACTAGGTCGCTTGTATGTCTAAGAGAAATGAGATTTCATATTGATGCATGTTGACATATAATGTAAAATGCTAAAGGAATGCATATTGACATAATGTAAGAATGTGAAAAGAAGTATGTTAACATATTATAGAATGCTAGATAAATGCATGTGATTAATGCTTTGAATGCATAAGATAAAGGGCG
>NW_017892891.1:0-1439 GCF_001540865.1 Ananas comosus | reverse complement strand
GGAGGGTTACGTTGGCGGCCGACAACGTAACATCGGGAGTTAGTTGTGGATAACACTTCCTTACTTTCGCATGATTTGGGTTTTACCTTGAGCGGGGATGCGATAGCGTGAGTATTTCTAACTTACGCTTTTATGATGTTGTAGTGACGATACCGATTACTCGCTCCCGATCTGCCGGGGTGGACAATGCGGCAAACTTCGATGAGGTCGAGACCTCCGCTACCTCCGGATCCAGCGAGGTCCGTGAGTTGAGGGACCAGCTTGCGGCCCTCACTGATTTGGTTACTCAGCAGGCGGAGGCGGCCCGACAGCAAACCGAGGCGGCGCGCCGATAGGAGGCGCGGATGAAGCGTCTAGAGGACCTACTATTGCAGCAGGCGGCAGCTTCTAGAGAGACTCAGGCCCCTACCCCGCCAGCGCCAGTTGTGGACGTTGCACTGAGAGCGCCGTCCCCCACGCCCAGTTCTTCTCGGGCGGCGCCTGCGGCCGTACCCCAGGAGGAGGTTTTGGCGGCACCACCTGTGCAGAGGCCCCCGGTTGGAGCTGCATTCCCTACTTTGGTGGAGGGGGCGGAACGAGACAGACTGATGGAGCGCCTCAATGAGTTCAGGAGGTGCGGCCCCCGAGTCTTCAACGGCGAGAAAGTCGACCGCTGGATCGTGGAGAAGTGGTTGATGCACATGGAGAAGCTATTCCGCGACACCTTCGTGGAGGAGAGGGACCGAGTTTGGCTCGCCACTCATCACTTGGACGACAAGGCCTACCGCTGGTGGTTGGATTTTCAGGAGCACCCCAGCACTGACATGGCATCTATCACATGGACGAGGTTCAAGGAGCTCCTTCTGGCGCACTACTTCCCGACCAGCGTCAAGCGGAAGATGGAGCAGGATCTGCACAACTTGTGCCAAGGCGACAGGACCATAGCCGAGTACGAGAGGGAGTTTTCTCGGCTTCTGCATTGCGTGCCTTTCGTCGTGTGGGACGACGAGGATAAGGCCCGCATCTTCGAGTNGTGAGGGTTGCGACCGTCGATTTTCCGGTTTGTGCAATCCTCTAACCTCCAAACCTACCGGGAGGTGGTGGATCGCGCGCTTATTGTGGAGAGTGGCGCGGTAGAGGTCCAGGAGCAGCGAGAGGCTAGGGACAAGGGTAAGGCCAAGAGGCCTGCGACTGAGGGTGCGAGCCAGACGCACTCTAGGAGGCCGCCGAAGCATCCGAGGAGCCAGCACCATGGACGCGGCTCAGCAGCACGGCGAGGAGGACCTGATCGGCGCCGGCCTTCTCCGTGCGTGATCTGTGGTGGTCCCCATTACCCACCGCAGTGTCCACAGCGGGCGGGCAGGTGCTTCCAGTGTGGCTAGGAGGGCCACATCCGTATCGAGTGCCCGAGAGGTTCTTCACCGGCACCGTCGACTGCATCGGCACCGGCTCTACCAGCC
>NW_017892890.1:0-1447 GCF_001540865.1 Ananas comosus | reverse complement strand
ATCTAAAAAAAACATATCACATGTTCAAATTAATACTTGTTTCGAAATATGTAATTAAGAAACAAACTAACATTGCATTAAGAATGTAATTAAGTAGTTGATCAATATATTTAACATCATAGCCTAAGAGACAAGTCGATCTCATCGGCGAGCTCACCCTTGTCAACCGCGACGTCAACGTGACCAACAAAACCATGCATCCTCCCGACCCACGCCCAACCCCTGCGGTCGCTGTCGAACCCGGCCGAACCGAACCGGCCGGCCCCGGTCCCCGGCCGGCTCGACCCGGACACGGCCAGCGCTTGGCTCCGCTTCGCGAGGCTCCGCTCGAGCTTGTGCGCGTTCTGGTGCCCGCCCAGCGCCTGCGAGCTGTGGAACTTGCGTTGGCAGTAGTTGCATGAAAAAAGCCGGGCCGGTTCGGCTCGAACCGCCGGTTCCGGTTCGAGACCCAGGTCTAGGTTCAGGTCCATGCTAGAGAGTGAGAGGGAGAGAGAGAGAGAGAGAGAGTGTGTGCGTGGAATATAAAGGGTGTAGGAGATAAGATGTAGATGATCGATGCAGCGTATTTATATAAAGTTTTTAGAAACAATTGCTGTTACACCCCTACTAAATTGCTGTTATACTCCTATCAAGATGAAATATTAAATGTTGCTCCGAAATATATATCATGTAATTATAAATATACCTGCAAATTAAGTTGAAAAACTTGTAAATATATATATTTCTGAACTAGAAATTAAAGCCCATCATGTTTAGCAATGGCCACTTAACAAGTTTTTAAAGTTTTTAATAAATATTTTATTTTAAGGTTTAGAAGAACAAATTAAATACAATTAACTTTGTAGGAGTATATATATACATATATATATATATGTATATAGAGTTAAACTGGAATGTTAATTATCAGTAACAAACGGGCTCCATTGTCACCCATATATTTTCGATGATAGAGTTTTTAAATCAACGATCGGTATCGTTGAACATGATTTATACTACTCGAAGTATTTAGAACCCAAATTTTTGACATCATTGATCTAATAATCAAAGAGTTTTAAAATTTGTAATTTTAAGGGTAGATATAAGGCATTTTCTCGTTTAACGGTATAAAGCTATTCAAATCAATTGAATTTTGGTTACAAAATTTTTTAAACTATTTAGAACAAGATCTATACTCTCGATCTTGATTACAAAATTCCTATCATCACTTTTTAGAGAATATTTATTTTCAGCCGTTCATTTTTACGCCCACTTAATGGACAAGAGAACAAAATCCGCAAAGCATGAAATTTGATTTGTAAATACTTCAAGTGATATAGATTATTTTCAACGGTGTCGATCGTCAATTTGCAGGCTCCATCATCGAAAACAAATGGGTGGCAACGGAGCCTATTTGCTACTGATATTATTCTAGCTCAACTCTCTCTCTCTCTCTCTCTCTCTCTCTCTC
>NW_017892889.1:0-1449 GCF_001540865.1 Ananas comosus | reverse complement strand
GGCGGCACCAAAATGTATCAAGATTTGAAGTTGCACTATTGGTGGCCGGGCATGAAGAAAGACATTGGGGAATTTGTTGCGCAATGTCTTACTTGCCAACAAGTAAAAGCGGAGCGACGGTTTCCGGCGAAAAAATTGCAAAGTTTACCTATATCCGTTTGGAAATGGAAAAATATTGCAATGGACTTCGTGACCGGGTTGCCACGATCTCAAGGTGGGCACGATGCAATTTGGGTGGTAGTGGACCGGTTGACAAAGTCGGCGCATTTCCTGCCGATTCATATTACGTGGTCGGGGGACAAGTTGGCTCAAGTGTATATTGACGAGATTGTGAGACTTCATGGGGTGCCCGTGTCTATCGTGTCGGATCGGGACCCGAGGTTCACCTCTCACTTTTGGAGGATCCTACAGGAGGCTTTGGGCACGCGGCTCGACTTTAGCATGGCATTTCATCCTCAAAGTGATGGTCAATCAGAGAGGACAATACAAATACTTGAGGATATGCTTCAAGCGTGTGTGCTGGATTATAAGGGCAATTGGCATGATCATCTTTCGATGGCGGAGTTCGCGTACAATAACAGCTATCAAGAAAGTATCGCGATGGCGCCATTCGAGGCCCTTTATGGAAAGAAGTGTCGCTATCCAATTCATTGGAGCGATGTGGGAGAAAGGGCGGCTCTTGGCCCCGATGTAGTGCGGGAGGCGGAGGAGAAGGTTCGTCTTGCACGCCAACAACTTGCTACGGCGCAATCTTGGCAAAAGAGCTATGCCGACAAACGGAGGAAAAATATAGAATTTGCCGTTGGAGACCACGTGTTTTTAAAGATTTCGCCGATGCGAGGGATCAAACGGTTTGGAATCCGTGGGAAGCTAAGTCCCCGGTACCTTGGACCGTTTGAGGTGTTGGAGCGGGTCGGCGCGGTGGCATACAGGATAGCATTACCACCAAGGCTTGCGGGAGTACACGACGTGTTCCATGTATCAAATCTCCGCAAGTATGTGCACGACCCCGAGCATGTTCTCTCGTTTGAACCGTCCGAGATTCAAGAGGACATGACCTATGAGGAGTTCCCAGCATACATCATCGACCGAGAAGTAAGAAAACTACGAAATTGTGAGATTCCGTATGTTAAAATTCGTTGGTGTAATCACGACGACCGGGAAGCTACTTGGGAGCTCGAGAGCGCAATGAGGGAACATTACCCTCATCTCTTCGATGAGCTGAATTGAGGTATGAATTTAAGTTAGATTAAGCTGGTTTCGCGGACGAAACTAAATATAAGGGGTGGAGAATGTAACGTATCGAAACCCGAAAACGATAATCGAAGTTTGACCAAATTGGTTAAAGTGTCGAAGGAAAGCGATGGACAAGTTCCTCTTGTATTCCAATAATGTTGGAAGGGCTAAAAATGAGTTGGGAAGACTTAGAATGGTTTTGGCGTGAACGGC
>NW_017892888.1:0-1452 GCF_001540865.1 Ananas comosus | reverse complement strand
CGGGTTGGGTCACAACCATACTCGGTGTACCATCGGTCACACAATCTATCACGTGGCATTCCACGCTCCCGGGTCTAAGCTCGGACTACCGTCCTGACAAGAACTCTACCCTACCCATAGGTACTGGGCCGCTGTCACTCACAGCTGACTGCGCCTGCCCAAAGGGCCCAGGCTCCACAGTTCACTAATGGTCCAGGCACGAGTCGTCCCCAAGCACTACCCGCCGTCGTCGTCCTACACGACATGCTCTACCGAGTCACACGTATCACTATCGGCTACTATGCACCTAATGCGAGTCACCAGTCCCACGAGTGATCCATGGCACGCTTCACACCTAGCAATGCTCATGTGCTACTGCCAACTCACTCACTCGGCTGAACCCAGTTCGCACCCCACAAGTGACTCTACTCGAACGTCACACGCCTTTATAGTGCTCCACAGTAAGTCCAGCATTAGGCAACTCTTGCCTATGCACACCGGCCGCACGAGCACAACCGTCTACCTCACCTTGAGGTACTACTAGGCCCACGTGCTCAAACTTGGCCACTAATCGATCGTTCTCTCAACAGTGATGCTACTTTCACTGTTCAATTTACCGGAATGACATCCGAAATTTTCGGGCCACTCGGGTGTTCTCATAAGCATCATGGTTCAACTCTCGCAATTTACAACTCATATTGCTCTGAGAGTCATTTCGCCACTTCTATCTCTACCGCGAGTCTCACTTCTCGCCATAGATTGCTTCTAGCACTTCGCTAGTGCCATTTAGCTCTATACCTGTACTGGCAGGTACTGCGACCTTACAACACAAGCATACCCGGGTATCTATACTTACCCGTCCACTCGGTCTCTACTATGCTCATGCATGACAATAGTAATTAACCACGTAACCATTGCATGCAATGCATCAACTTCAGATCATGCAAAACATATGCTTGCATCAATAACTCATACCTGCAACGACGTCGTCAGCAGCAGGTTCCTAAACCAGGGTCGCGTATCTACGACCACCCGGCACTCGCCGCGAACCCTTAGGTTGCATTGTCCTCAACGCCCTCTCGTAGCTCACACCGCTGTGGGAGAGAAGGAGAGGGCACATAACATGTTGCAATATTTGCAAATAGACCCTCCCACTTTCTATCCAGTGCACTGCCCAAACTGGGCAATTTTCGTGCTGAGGGACCGGTCTCTCCCTGCCTCGGACCGGTCCCCGAGAGCTTCTCCGGCGGTCTGCGCAGCCTACGCACGAGGCAACTAGTCTCCCCTGATGGGACCGGTCTCTTGGGGACCGGTCTCTCCCCGCAGGGACCGGTTCCCGAGAGCTGTCCACTAGGGACTTAGCCGATTTTTCTCTCCTCTTGCTGCCTGCGCGTTCGGGGACCGGTCTCTCCTCGCAGAGACCGGTCTCCCCTCGCAGAGACCGGTCTCCGAGAACAGAAAACCTGCAGTTTG
>NW_017892887.1:0-1453 GCF_001540865.1 Ananas comosus | reverse complement strand
AAAAAGACTTACTCGTAAAGTTCGGCACCTAAGGTATGAGGAAAAGATCATTTGTGGTGAAGATATTTGATTAGAATAAGTTCAGAAGGTTTAGATTGTTATAAAAATATTTTACTGAACTTTTCTGTGTTCAGGGACCGGTCCCTGAGGTCAAGAGACCGGTTCCCCTAAGGTCCTCTGTCATACCCAGGAATTCTCCAAGTCCGAGAGTTGCACTTCGTCCAGAATCGACCAAGGGTCGAGTTGACAAGCTTTGGAAAAGCTTAGGATGCACAAAACCCAATAAGTGCATTGGAATGGGGTCCGCGAGAGCAAATAATGCAATCTGCATTTTTGGGCTGAGGTTGCTCTCGGGGACCGGTCTCTGGAGGTGAGAGACCGGTCCCATCAGCTGAAGGCTGCGGGGTTGCTGATGCAACCGGTCCCTGGCAGAGGAGGGACCGGTCCCAGCCTGCGACACTAATGAAGAGAGCCGAAAATCGGCTAAGTCCCAAGAGTTTAGCTCTCGGGAACCGGTCTCTCTGAGAGGAACCGGTCTCCCGAGGACCGGTCTCTCAGGGAGGGACCGGTTCCCGAACGCGTGTCCGCGGGGGGAGGCCCGGGGACCGGTCCCTGGTCGGGGAGACCGGTCCCTCCGCTCGCAGAACACCCAGTAAGGGCTGTATAAGAGACGAAAAGTTGAAGGGCTTCTTAGCATTTTGTTACAAAATGAGAGAGGGTATTAGAGAGACCTTTTCCTCTCTCTCTCTCATTCCCTCAGCCTCTCTCTCTCTCTCTCTCCCTCTGATCGTGCGAAGGGAGAAAAGAAGGAAAAGAGAAAGAAGAAAAGAGAGAAAGGAAGAGAGAAGAAGAAAAAGAGAAGAAAAAGGAGAAGATGATGAGGACCAAGTAGAAGATCCTCTCCCTCATCTTCATCTTCATCTTCTTCTCATTTTGGAGCTCTCTCAAGAGGTAAGTTTCATGGCTTCTTGTAATAGTTCCTTGTAGATGGGTTATAAACCCTAGAAATGGATTTAGAGGAACCCTAGCATGCCTGTAAGATGATTTCACCCTATTTCATAGATCGATTTGGTAGTTTTGATGTTGAGGGCATTCTAGGGCATCCATGGGGGTTTTTGTAAATAGATGAGTTCGATCTCATTTGACCCTTCGTAAACCTAATTGGTAGGTAACGAAACACGTTGGCGAAGTCGGTTCGGCAATCCGACAGGCCGTTGCGAAGATATTGAAAAAACGGGCGCTCGGAGCTTCATTTCCGCCTGGGAGGCCGAGGCGACGTCTATAAATTGTGAAATCGGGTCCCGAGCACCGTAGCGGCGAGGCGAAAATCGCTAGCACTTGAAGCGGTGAAGCGGCGCGCTCGAGGGGAGCAACTGTGAGATCGGGCCCAAACGGGTGCCGAGTGCCGCGGGAGGCCGATTGCAAGTGTCGACGAGCAATCGGAAAAGCTATC
>NW_017892886.1:0-1454 GCF_001540865.1 Ananas comosus | reverse complement strand
AACAGTCTAGTTCCAAAAAGGCCCCGAAGTACCAAAAGCGGCGGTCCGTTAGCCAAGGACCTAAGCGGTGTGTGATCTGCGGTGGAGAACATCGCTCGGGGAATTGTAGGAATCGGGCGGGGTGGTGCTTCAAGTGTGGTCGGGCGGGACATATGGCCCGTCAGTGCGCGGAAGGAGTGCCACCTGCCCCGTCGGTTGCATCTGCCCCAGAGATTCAGCGACAGTTTGGTAGAGTTCCGTCTGCTACCGCCGTATCTGCGGGGTGTGTGATTTGTGGAGGATCCCACCAGGCGTGGCGGTGTGCGCTGCGAAAGGGAAGGTGTTTTCGTTGTGGGCAGTCTGGCCACGTGAGACATGATTGCCCCTTGAGTGATGGACAACTCCCGCCGACAGCGTCGACATTCACCTCTTCGGGACAGATGGTGGATGTGCAGCCTGTGGCACAGTCTGGAGGGCTGAGGGTGGTTGAGCGGCCGGAGGACTTTCAGGGAGCGCCAAGCGGCCCTGGATACGCGGCTCAAGTCGAGGAACCTGCTGCTGTTGGTGATGTTACCGCAGGTATGATTTAATTAAAGCAATCATACATTCTAGCATGAAGTAGTTTGAGCAATTGCATGCATTTCTTGTGGTCTTTTACTACTATTTACATATTAGTATAGTAAAGACCAGGACGCGGGTCAGAGGAGTTACCCAGCATGCATAAGTCGTGGTGGTATGTTGCCTACCTAAAGAAATTCGTGATTGGTCGGTGCCAGCAAGCTGCTGGTGACGAACCGAGAGTGAGACCCCCTTTGGGGATCTATGCGTTGTAGAGTGAGGAAGGGCACACCTAGCCGTATGCTGCTTGTAAACAGTCGGCAAAGGTGTGGTGGAAAGGCATTCGACGGAACTGATTGCCTGGTATCCCTCCTATGGTCTGGGATAAGTTCGGGAATTGGTATTCTCCGTTCACTTCCCTGACGGTAAGCGAGGAAGCTTCAGAAAGGTTTCCGAAGCTGTGGTAGGTAAACAGCACCGTGAGGCGATACGAGCGGGAATTCTCCCGTGTCGTGCGTTGCGTCCCGAACGTAGCGCGGGATGACAAGGACATGGCCGACTGCTTTGTGCGTGGACTTCGGCCAGACCTTTGCAAGATTGTGCTTGCACGTAAGTTGCAGACTTTCGCCGACGTCCGGGATCGGGCTTTGTGGATAGAACAAGGTGAGGAATACCTACGGGAGGAGCGCGAGGCATACCACAAGGAAAGGGGAAAGGACAGCCAGTGAATGGACATGATGGTCAGTCAAGTTCCCAATGAACTTCGATAAGTTTGCGCTTGCGATCCCGAGCTCCGGGGACTTACCACATTCGGTCCTCGGTGAGATGTATTATTTGTGGGGGCCCTCATTGCCCACAACAGTGTGAACAGCGTGAGGGCAAGTGCTTCAGGTGTGGGCTGCCGGGCCATGTGCGGG
>NW_017892885.1:0-1458 GCF_001540865.1 Ananas comosus | reverse complement strand
GTAGAACAGTACTCATGGTTACATACTTGTTCCTTATCTCGCTTTCGTTTATACATATACTAACCCTCTTTTATAGCTTTTGGGCCTGGTGGCGCATTTCACTGAAGTCAGTAATTGCCCACTGGGAACTATTATTTAATAGTTCTCACGCCCTCTGTTTTATGGTTTTATTTCAGAGCCTTCGGCACCGGCGGAGGCACGGGATCGTGGCAAGGAAGTCGCATAGCTAGATAGCGGAGCTTGCTGTTGCTCCTAGGTGGTCACTCTCTTCTTTTTGATTTTTGTGAGAAAGAGAGCTTTGAGTACCATGTATAGAGAGACCACCTATGTACTTGTATAGCTTTTGTATTGGGATTCCTATTGTATTCACCTTATGCTTTTACTTAGTGGATTTACTTTTATATTCCTCACCCTTATTATAACTTCTAGATATACCTTGCTCTGATGCTTCTAGATGTTTTTTTTATTATCTTATTTATCATTTTGTTTTAGACGCCTTGTATGTTTTAGACATACGGCGGGTCTGGGTACGCGTCGGGCGGGCTTCCGCTGGGTCCCGGGACGTGACAGATTAGTTTGGTATCAGAGCCTAGGGTTGAGTCTTAGTGAACCTAGCAAACCTTAGGCCGGTTGGACTATAGAAAATAGGCTCGTGAGAGACGAGGTCTATTTGATTTGTAAGCGAAAGTATCGTGATTGGGTATTTTTGGATAACCCTAGAATGTGGAGTTAAATTGAAGTGTATAGCTCCTAACTTCGCGGAGGGTTACGTTGGCGGCTGACAATGTAACATCGGGAGTTAGTGGTGAAGCACACTTCCTTACTTTTGCATGATTTTGGGTATTACCTACTTGAGCGGGGATACGATAGCGTGGGTTACTAACTTATGCTTTTATGATGTTGTAGTGAGATGCCGATCACTCGCTCCCAATCTGCCGGAGCGGATAATGCGGCACATCTTGAGGAGGTCGAGACCTCCGCTACCTCCGGATCCGGCGAGGTCCAAGAGTTGAGGAGCCAGCTTGCGGCTCTCACCGACTTGGTGACACAGCAGGCGGAGACGGCCCGACAGCAGACAGAGGCGGCGCGCCGACAGGAGGCACGGATGAAGCGCCTGGAGGACCTTCCTCTACAGCAGGCGACAGCTTCTAGGGAGACTCAGGCCCCTACACTGCCAGCACCAGTTGTGGACGTTGCACCGAGAGCGCCGTCCCCCGCGCCCAGTTCTTCGCGAGCAGCGCCCTCGGCCGCGCCTCAGGAGGAGGCCATCACGGTACCACCTGTGTAGAGGCCCTCGGTTGGAGTAGCTTTCCCTACCTTGGTCGAGGGAGCGGAGCAGGACAGACTAATGGAGCACCTCAACGAGTTCAGGAGGTGCAGTCCCCGGATCTTCGACGGCGAGAAGGTCGACCACTGGATCGTGGAGAAGTGGTTGATGCACATGGAGAAGCTCTTCCA
>NW_017892884.1:0-1460 GCF_001540865.1 Ananas comosus | reverse complement strand
AGCAGGGCTAAGTGTGAAGCGGGCCATGGATCACTCGTGAGGGCTGGTGGCTCGCACTAGGTGCCTAGGAGCCGATAGAGTGTGTAGCCCTGTAGAGCATGTCGTGTAGGACGACGTTGACGGGTAGTGCTTGGGAACAATCCGTGCCTGGACCATTTGTGGACTGTGGAGCCTGGGCCCATTTGGCAGGCTCAATCAGCTGCGAGAGGCAGCGGCCCGGTACCTATAGGTAGGGCGGAGAGTTTTGGTCAGGACAGTAGTCCGAGCTTAGACCCGAGTACGTGGAATGTCACGTGTAAGATCGTGAGATCGAGGATGCGCTGAGAGTGCGGTTTTGACCGAACCTCAGGATTTGATGTGGTTTGGGGTCGTGGTTGCTCCTGTTTGGAGTGTGTGCGAATTCCCATGTGAGAATTTCGGCCAGAAATAAGGATTGGGTCTACGATGCGAGCGAGAGACACTATGCGTAGTTGCGACGGGTTTAGGCGGTAGGCCTACGTGGTGTTGGTGACCGTCGGTCCACCTGTGAAAGCCGACGTAATCGGTTTAGCCGATGACTCCGCGAAGGAGTTGGTGCAAGGAGATGAATTCTCAAAATGCGAGAATTGGACTTCGCTCAAGATCGACTAATTGTCGAGTGGAAGTGCTTAGTAAAAGCCGAGGAAGTCGAATGCACCAAAAGTGCATTGCAATGCAGTCCGCGAGAGCAAATGGTGCAAGAATCTGCACCTGGCAGATTTGCTCTCGGGGACCGGTCCCTGGCGGGAGGGACCGGTTCCCGAACGTTGTCTACGCGAGCTTGCTCTCGAGGATCGGTCCTAGGAGGGAGGGACCGGTCCCCGAGCATGAAACTTGCCCAGGCAGGCTGGGTTATGTTGAAAAACTTGGAGATAACGCTCTTTCGCGGATTAAAGTTCGAAAGATGTGCCGCGGTAGGCCATCTCGTGGTTGAGCGATTTGAGATTTGAAGTGGCAATTGAGAGACAAGGGAAAGTGGTCTCTTGGAGACACTTGAATACCAGATAGCAGCATGGAGTTGTGGACAATGCTCTCTTGTGGATTAAGAGTCGAGATATGCCGGGGTAGGNGGCCATCTCGCAGTAGAGCAAGGTCCGAATGTGATTAGAACACTCGCGATGGGTCGATGCACCGATGATATTGCTTTCAAGCAATGTTGGTAATCGGATCAGAGTGTGTTTCCTGACAAGGTGTGGAATGCAAAGAAGAGTTCTTGCATGCCAGATGGGGAATGATGTTGGAGCGCATGGAGTCGTTGAGTTTCGACTTGCGCTACCACCAGGAATGATGGAGACCCGTAATGCACTTTCGGAGTTACGCTTAGCAAATGTGAATGAATCTAGTCTCACATCCTCCGTAGTGGGCCTTTAGATGATTCCAATGAGTGAAAGGCCGCTCCGGAGCACAAAAGTGCATTGGAATCCCCCATTGCTCGATAAACC
>NW_017892883.1:0-1464 GCF_001540865.1 Ananas comosus | reverse complement strand
GACATGTCCTATGAGGAGTACCCCGTGTGCATCCTTGATCGAGAAGTGAGGAAGTTGCGAAGTCGCAAGATTTCGTATGTAAAAGTCCAATAGAGCAACCATGCGGTGCGAGAAGCCACTTGGGAGCTCGAGGAGTCGATGCGGCGGGAGTACCCGCATCTATTCGAATCGACGAGCTAAGGTATGCGTAATTTCGCGAACGAAATTATTTTAAGGGGTGGAGAATGTAATATACCGAGGTAAAGGTATCGCGCCTTAGACAGAGGCCACCAATGTTGGATTTCATTTTGTAGTAAAGTACCTTATGATCATCTTTTGTATGTGATGATTAGTGATATAAAGAAAGAATGTAAAGCTTATTTTGAGGTAAATGTAATGTAAGAAAGAAATGATGAAATGATGTAATGAAGGTAAGAGTTTGATAAATTACTAGATGGGTGCAATGTATATGATCTAAAATGAATCATATTACTCGTGAATGTTTAGTTTCCTAATTCTTTCACTAATGGCTATTGCTTACCCTCGTGTAAGCCGTTTGTGTATGTTTCCGCTAGTGCTTTTCTCTATTGATGAAAATGTACATGTGATGAGCCTTGGGCGGATAAGGGGAAACTCTGTCCGTTCGGCGTCTGTTTGACGTGCTCGGGTCGAGCCAAATTGGCATCGGTCCCGGGGCGTGACACAGCCTGCACAAAACGGGCTCCTCGGACTCTCCGCTCGCGATGTGCTGCACCCGTAAATGGCTCCGGCGGAACTCACCTACCGCCTGCCACGCGTCGAGGTAAGCGATATTCACGATGTCGAATTTCCGGACCCATATCTGGGCGCCCGGAACATGAGATCCGAATTGGCTTCCAGTTTCAGTTAAATTCAACACTCGTTTCTGGGCGACCCTAAAAATGTTCTGGGCGCCCGAATCTGGCAAAACTCGAGTTTTGCTTGTTTGAGTGCGTCGAGTCCAATTCTACATCCATTTCGTGCGGAATTGACTCCGACTCAGTCCGACACTCTCCAGAGATGTCGACCAGTCACTAATACTGAAGCCAATCCTATCCAAAACTCAGGAACACTACAAAAGTTTAAAAATGGAAAATTAAAAAAAATAGTTTTAGTAATTAAGATAAAATATAAAATATTTAAATTTTAAGCTTTAAATTTTAAATTTCAAATTACAATATTTTAAAAATTAAATTTTAAATTGAATTTAAAAATTTTGAATATTTTAAAATTTAGTTTTAGTGATTAAGATAAAATATAAAATTTTTAAATTTTAAGTTTTAACTTTTAAATATCAAATTTCAATATTTTAAATATTAAATTATAAATTGAATTAAAAAAATTTAAATATTAAATTTCAAATATTAAAATTTTAATTTCAAATTTTAAGATTTAAATTTTAAACTTCAACTGTTTATATTTTAAATTTAAATTTATTTTTAAAATAATAAAAAATTTTAAATTTTA
>NW_017892882.1:0-1467 GCF_001540865.1 Ananas comosus | reverse complement strand
CGGTTAGCCCTGTTTGGCGCAATCTTCCCCGACTGCGCGCTGTTCGCTGAACCTTCGGGTTGCTCCCGCGCTTCCCACAGTGACCTGTTGCACTCCAGACCGTGAGCACGGCCTCCGGTGCATCGAGACCTATCAGTATGTGTCTCAGCTGAACTTAGAAGTCCTCGGTTTGCGTGTACGGGCTATGTTATCACCCAATTTACATGAAATATTGGGATTTTATGTAAATTTAGGGGCTTTTGTGCAATTGTGCACCTTGGGGCTACTGTGGACAGTGTGTGTGAGTGTGTTTGATCTCTAGACTGATTGTCCATGATCCGTTAGCTTTTGCAGAAATCGAAGAGTCGATTTCGATGCGTTTTTCGGCGAAATTCGCCGAAAGAACGCGGTTTCGATTCGAATTTCTTCCGACGTCGTTTGGTTGTTCTGTGAGTGGTCGCTAAGCCTTGTTGGCTGGTCACCGTCATCACTTTGTGGGTTCGGTGATGACGGGTGAGCGACGGTGGGTTCCGGTGTCGAATTTGACACTTCCGGGAACCCGTATTCGTACAGTTATCCGGCGATAATTGTGTCGCGGTGTTTATCTTATGTTTGCTGCCAAAACATCCAAATTGGAGTGTTTTATGGCAGCAGGTGAGTTGTATTATGAGTCGGTGCGTTTCGAGACAATTCAGTGGTCCCGACAGAGTCTCGGTGCGGTTTTCGGGACTTCCGGTTTGTTTGGTAACCGGTTTTGGGAAACCGATCTCCGTGGGATTGTTTATGGGATCATGCTTTTAGGGTTTCTTAGTTGTGGTTAGACACTAACCCAGTGGACCCTCCTTAGGTCCTGTTGACGTTCTTTTGCAGTCAGGAGACAGGCGCGACAGTTGTACAGGTGGGTACTTCGATCCGACGTCGGTACAGTGGTGCACGCTCGGTGATGGTTTCTTACCTTTGCTCTTTCGTTATTATCTAGCATATATATATCTTGATATATAGTGTTGAGCCTAGCACCATGTTGTTTAGTTACACTCTACTCGGTTGTTCTCTTTATATCATGAGTAGGAGTAGAGTAGTTACACCATACTTCTTTATTGCTCTACTTAGCTATTCTGCATATCCTGTATCACGTTTAGAGTAGAGCGGTTTCGTGATTTTATGTGAAATCGGTGACCTAGTTGATTCGTTCTTGTATCTTATATCTGTATATAGTCGGTTTGTTCCTTGACTCTTGTTGTTGATGACCTTTGAGGTCGATGTACCCTGAGGGGTCGGATTGTCGGCTAGTGGCCGACGGTAGTTCATATCTTATACTTGTGACATTGTTGGTCGAGTTTCATACGCTATACTGGCGACCTGGTTGGTCGAGTCTGCTGTGTCATATCTAGGACCTTGTTGGTCGAGCTTCCTATCCTATACTTGTGACCTCGTTGGTCGAGTTTCATATCCTGTACTGGTGACCTGGTTGGTCGAGCTTCATACCCT
>NW_017892881.1:0-1473 GCF_001540865.1 Ananas comosus | reverse complement strand
TACAAGGGCGGTTGGTGTAAGCATCTGCCGATGGCCGAGTTCGCCTACAACAACAGTTATCATGCTAGCGTGGGAATGGCACCGTTCGAGGCTCTCTACGGGCGGAAGTGTCGATCTCCCATTTATTGGAGTGATGTAGGCGAGCGAATTTGAGTTCGGTCCGGATGTTTTGCGGGAGGCGGAAGAGAAAGTCCACCTTGCTCGCAAAAGGTTGCTCACGGTGCAGTCGCGACAGAAAAGCTATTCAGATAAACGCCGTAGAGATTTGGAGTTCGTGGTGGGTGACCGCGTGTTTTTGAAGGTTTCGCCGATGCGAGGCGTGAAGAGGTTTGGGGTGCGAGGGAAGCTAAGTCCTCGTTATATTGGCCCCTACGAGATCTTGGAGCGAATTGGGGCGGTGGCGTACCGACTTGCTTTGCTCCCGAAGCTTACGGGTGTGCACAATGTCTTCCATGTCTCCAATCTTCGCAAGTACGTGCATGATCCCGAGCATGTTCTAGTTTATGAGCCGCCGGAACTTCAAGATGATTTGAGCTATGAAGAGTTTCCGGTGGAGATTTTGGCTCGAGAGGTGCGTAAGCTTAGAAATCGAGAGATTTCCTATGTTAAGGTCCGGTGGAGCAATCACGACAATCGCGAAGCCACTTGGGAACTTGAGGACCAGATGAAGGCGAACCATCCTCGCTTGTTCGAGGATTGAGGAAGAGTTTTGTTCGAATTATGAGTTGAGTTGTTTCGAGGACGAAACTCCTTTTAAGGGGTGGAGAATGTGAGATATTGAAACTTGATGGTTTGTGGCTAACTTTGGCCAAATGGACCAAAGTGGGCAACTGAACGGTTTGGACAAGTTCCATTCGGTATTCCAACAAGTTTGGAAGAGCAAAAATGAGTTCCAAAGGAGTTGGAATGGTTTTGACATCGATCGGCGCGAAGTAGAGCCGAAGAGAAGTGAAAACAGCATTCTGGAGCTGTTGTACCGGTACAAGGGTGATGGTTGTACCGGTACAACCATCGCAGCTCTCGGTTTGGGGGGCTGCCAGGCCTTGTACCGGTACAAGGGGGTCTTGTACCGGTAGAAGCACTGCGCAACCGAGAAACCGAGCCTCGGGTTGGGCTGTCTGCCAAGCCTTGTACCAGTACAAGAACCCGTGTACCGGTACAAGGGACCCGAAAATGTGGATCTGGTTGAAAATTTAGTTTTTTTGAGGGGGCTTTTGGGATTTTGTTACAATAGAGGTCTTATACCTCTCTCTCAGCCACTCCCTCTTATTTTCTCTCCCTCTCTCTCTCACCTCTCTTGCTCTCTCTCTCTAAACCGAAAAGAGAAGAAAAAAAGGAAAGAAAGAAGAAGAAGAAGAAGGAAAGGAAGGAGAAGATTAAGGAGAAGAAGAAGAGGCTTCTCTCCCTCCTCTTCCTCAAGCTAGGGCTTGCTTTGGAGCAAACCCTAGAGGTAAGCCTCAACCCTAACTTGTG
>NW_017892880.1:0-1473 GCF_001540865.1 Ananas comosus | reverse complement strand
ATCACATCCTCGGCTGCTGCCGCCTCCTCGGTCTGAGCGGCGTACATGCGCCCACTCTGGGCCTGTCGGGATCCCTCGCTCTAGCACTGGACGGGTGGCCGCCTATGCTGGTACTGTGCCGATGGAGTCCCCTGGCTGGCGGCTGGTAGAGCCAGTGCCGATGCAATCGACGGTAACGGTGAAGAACTTCTCGGGCACTCAGTACGGACGTGGCCCTCCTGGCCACACTGGAAGCATATGCCCGCCCGCTGTGGACACTGCGGCGGGTAATGAGGACCACCGCAGATCACACACGGGGAAGGCCAGCGACGATCGGATCCTCCTCGATGCGCTGCTGAGCCGCGTCCACGCTGCTGGCTCCTCGGATGTTTCGGCAGCCTCCTAGAGTGCGTCTGGCTCACACCCTCAGCCGTAGGCCTTTTGGCCTTACCCCTGTCCCTAGCCTCTCGCTGCTCCTGGACATCCGCCGCGCCGCTCTCCACAATGAGCGCGCGATCCACCACCTCCCGGTAGGTTTGGAGGTTAGAGGATTGCACGAATCGAAAGATGGACGGCCTCAATCCTCGCTCGAAAATGCGGGCCTTGTCCTCGTCGTCCCGCACGACGAAAGGCACGCAATGCAAAAGCCGAGAAAACTCCCGCTCGTACTCGGCCACAGTCCGGTCGCCCTGGCGCAAGTTGTGCAGATCCTGCTCCATCTTCCGCTTGACGCTGGTCGGGAAGTAATGGGCCAAAAGAAGCTCCTTGAACCTCGTCCAAGTGATAGCCACCAAGTCGGTGCTGGGGTGCTCCTGGAGATCCAACCACCAACGGTAGGCCTCGCCGTCCAAGTGGTGAGTGGCGAGCGAAACTCGAACCCTCTCCTCCACGAAGGTGTCGCGGAAGAGCTTCTCCATATGCATCAACCACTTCTCCACGATCCAGTGGTCGACCTTCTCGCCGTCGAAGACTTAGGGACTGCATCTCCTGAACTCATTGAGGCGCTCCATTAGTCTGTCTCGCTTCGCCCTCTCAACCAAGGTAGGGAATGCAGCTCCAACCGGGGGCCTCTGCACAGGTAGTGCCGCCAAAACCTCCTCCCGGGGTGCGGCCGCAGGCGCCGCACGCGAAGAACTGGGCGCGGGGGACGGCGCCCTCGATGCGACGTCCACAACGGGTGCTGGCGGTGTAGGGGCCTGCGTCTCCCTAGAAGCTGCTGCCTGCTGCAGGAGTAAGTCCTCCAGGCGCTTCATCCGCGCCTCCTGTCGGCGCGCCGCCTTAGTCTGCTGTCGGGCCGCCTCCGCCTGCTGAGTGACTAAATCGGTGAGGGCCGCAAGCTGGCCCCTCAACTCACGGATCTCGCCAGATCCGGAGGTAGCGGAGCATTGGGAGCCTTTACTTGAAGTAAAGTGTAAACCTAAGAAGCTTGAATACCTGGATCGCTTATCAGCGTGAACTCGACAAGAGGCGTTGTATATTGGTGGGTCGAACCTT
>NW_017892879.1:0-1483 GCF_001540865.1 Ananas comosus | reverse complement strand
CTTGACCAAGTCAGGACCGGTGATTGACAGGCTAAGTTAGCTAGTAAGACAAGTCTCACATGACAAGTCTCATATCGCCTGATGATTTTAGGCTGTGTGTGTGATTGGACCGGGGCTTAAACATTTTGGGCCATTAAGGAATGACCCCTTCAATTTTTCCCTACTTTTTAGTCGTAGGCATTTTTTTAATTTTCTAATAGTATTTGGTTGTATGTAAAATTATAAAAAATAATTTTCTATAAAAAAAAATTTAATAAAAAAATTTACGGTTTGTAATGTTTGATTTTTTACAAAAAATATTTTTTTATTAACATTTGTTTGGTTGAAAGGAAAACATATTCATATTTGTTTGGTTCGGTAAAATAAAAATAAATAAAAAAAATTTACACAGTTTGAATTTTTTATTTTCTACCGAAAATTGGCTGAAAATAAAAACGCTATATTTTTTTCAAATCTGTAGAAATAGTTTTCCGAAAAAAACTTTTACCGCTAATCATATACGCGGAAAATAATTTTTCAAACAGAAAAATAATTTTTCATCGACATTTGTTTGGTTGAAAGGAAAACATATTCATATTTGTTTGGTTCCATAAAAAAAATAAATGAAAAAAAATTTACGCAGTTTGAGTTTTTTATTTTCTACCAAAAATTGGCTGGAAATAAAAACACTATTTTTTTTCAAATTTGTAGAAATAGTTTTCGGAAAAAAAAAAAAAAAACTTTTACTGCTAATCATATACGCAGAAAATAATTTTTCAAATAGTAAATTAATTTTCGATACATTTTACTGCCAACCACACTCCAAATAGCATTGCTTTGTAAAAGAGTATATGAGAAAGGATTGCTTATTTGTAATCCTTACCTTTTAAAATGTCTGTTTAGCAATAAAAGACAAAAACTTAATAGCAATTTTTCTTTCATTTTTTTGTTTTTAAGTAAGTCGTATGATTTGCATTGAGGCTTCTTGCAAGCTAAAAGGAAAAAGGGGCAATTACTTATATACTCTTGAAAAGTTTTCGACTTTCTGATTTACTAGAAAGCTAATATTGAAAATATTTTTTTACGTTCCAATCTGTTAATAAAATATTAGCAATAACTGTTATCTAGATAAGATTATTTTTTTTTCTTTCAAATATACTCTTCTACCATCACCGACTTTTCTTATTTGCCATTAAGTTATGGGTACAAAAAAGTACTTTAATTTTTTATCTTTTCAAATATACCCTTTTACCATCACCGGCATTTCTTATTTGTCCTTAAATTAAGGGCAAAAAAGTCATTTTAATTTTTTTTAACTCTAGTAGAGATTTAACTAACGTTTAACTCAAGTTAACTTAACGGACTGAACTGTAGGAATATTTTAAAATAACGGAGGAACATATAAAAGGTATATTGAAAAAAATAAAAATAAAAATAAATGATATATTTTTAAAGTTTTAAAAAATATATAATTTTTTTTTAGGGCATAAAATTTTTGTCGTGC
>NW_017892878.1:0-1483 GCF_001540865.1 Ananas comosus | reverse complement strand
AGCTCACCGGCTCTGTAGGATGACCGAACCTTCAGCAAACCAAAAAAAAAAAAAGGAAAATAAGCTCCTAGATATCGAAGCAAACTTCCACAAACGTTATAACTTTATTAGCTAACAGGTTACAGCAATACAATGATAGTTTAAGTGTGTGCCTTTGTAAACTACTTGGAACTGAAATTAACCAACTATCCTAGATTGCAATATGTAGTGAAGAGGAAGTCAAAGAACACACAAATGTTTACATAGACGCACTGCATGCAAAACAGAATGACAGAGAGGAAAAAGAGTAGGAAAATATTGACATGAAAACAAATGAACTATAAATAAATAAAAGATGCACATTTTTGTCTGGTTTAACGCTTTATTTCGCCACCTGAAATGTCATAACAATTTAACACACTATTGGCGCACAAATGGTTTGCTAAAAAAGTGCTGAGACTCCCAAGATATAGCATATAGACCATTTTGAAAGTCCCATTTTGAAAGTCTCTAAACTCCCTTCGTACATTCCAGCTTGCTGAAAAGCAGTCTGAGCCATTACATTTAGTCGCATAACTCATAACATCTAATCAAATCATTGCAAAGTATAACAAAATCTAAAATCTAAAATCTAACTGACTGAAATAACCCGAATCAAAGGAATCAAGAGTTGAAGGGGTGCCAATCCGAAAAGACAGCCTGAGGGATCTATTTCAGAGGGGGGTCTTTAAATATTTGGTAATAACATACAAAACTTATCCGAACTATTATTGATCATTTTGAATTCCTTACCCAAATTTTTAAAATTTTGATTTTACTACCCAACATTTCAATTTGTTTGACTTGAGTCAGCCAACGGCTATTTGACTTCAAAATTTGAATGTGTTGTTTATTTTTACAGATTTAGTATATTTCAAGCAATTTAATTTGGTTTGACTTCAAAGTTCGAATTTATTGTTTATCTTTATAGATTTGGTATATTTCAAGCAATTCAATTTGAATGTGTTGTTTATCTTTACAGGTTTAGTTAGTATATTTCAAGCAATTCTTGTAGCTACAAATTCATTAAACTAAACTAACTCAAGTCAAACAAATTGAAATGTTGGGTACTAAAATCAAAATTTTAAAAGGTTAGGTAGCCAAATTAAAATGGTTCATAATTCAGGTAAGTTTTATGTGTTTTTATCTAAAAATTTTCACCGATGATATGCGTTCCATTTCAATTGCAACAGACCTAGTACATTGAAAATCTATAGCTAGTGAAAATTTGGAGGAATATAATTCATCTGAGTACGTAATATTTATGAAAAGTTACATAATACAACCCAGCTAAAGTTGAAAGGTAGAGTTAAATTGATTTACCAATGGTCCGCTAGCAACATAACTAAAACCAATAGATTCTCCATACTCCTTCCAGAAGGAAAACTTCTCAGGAGTAACATATTCTTTCACTGTCAGGTGCAAAGGTGTCGGCTGCAAGAGAGATTCCAACAAACATCCTCCT
>NW_017892877.1:0-1488 GCF_001540865.1 Ananas comosus | reverse complement strand
GAATCAGTTTGTGTTCAGCTCGAAATGAGTTCGAGATGGATCACTCGGTTAATAAACGAGCCTAATACAAGCCGAATATTATTTAGCTCGAAATCTTAACGAGTCGAGTAGTAATTGGGTAGTAATTGGGGTCAGATCGCTCGTGTTTTGTTTGTTATAGTTCAAATATCTATATTATATATGAAGCGATGTACGGTTAGGATGATATTAGTCAGAGTTGAGTGGGTCGTTGGTTGAAAAGTATGATCTAACATGTGAAAATGGTCAAAAGGGCAACTGATCTAACGGCAGAAAATTTGATATGTAAAATAATATTTTTTATAGGATTACGTTGCACCAGGTGCGCCGAGTATATGGGCGGGATATGTATCAATAAACGTACAGTATTCCTCGCACTTTAATATATAGTAATAAATAGTAATAAATAATAAATATACACAAGATAGAGTTAAGTACATACATGTTTCTATAAATATAATGAATTACAAATATATTACTACAAAGTTCAATTTTCATATGCTGTTCTTACAAAATTCATGATGTTTTCAAATATATCTCTGTTGTTAGAATCCATTAGAAAAATTTAGTTAACCATAAGTTATAATAAGATGAATTGACCTTTTTATCTCTCTTTATAGCTGGAACTTTTGGAGGGATATATTTGTGATAGCAAAAATGTCATTTCACTTATAAAATAAATAATATTTTAACTGCAATAAATCAGATAGACATATTTTTAAAAATATTAGGACTTTTACGGGAACAATATATAAAAGTTGAATTTTGTAGGAATATATTTGCAATTCACTATATTTGTACGAACACGTATGAAATTAACTCTATGTAGTAAAGAAAAAACTTCAAATACCATCCTGTGGTTTCGTACTTTCTCACTTTAGTACTATATAGTTTAAAGTGTATCAATTTAGTACCCTATAGTTTTTTTTTTCTCTTTTTATTATCCATTTCACTAATTTCTTTTCATTAAATCAGTGACAAAGTTAAAAATAAAGATAATAAAGTGAATATTCGATAAACTTAGGTTGGGTATTTGAAATTATTGTATATAATTTAACGAAATATTAACAAAAGAACCGACGAAAAGAGAAAAATAAAACCACATAGTACTAATTTGATACACTATAAGCCACAAGATACTAAAATAAAAGAGTACGAAATTACAAGAGTGGTATTTGAAGTTTATCAAATAATAAAGGGTAAACTTCAAATACCCCCTTGTGGTTTCACACTTTCTCGCTTAGTATCATGCGGTTTAAAGTGTATTAAGTTAGCCCCTGTGGTTTCGCACTTTCTCACTTTAGTACTCTGTGGTTTAAAGTGTATCAACTTAGTACCATTTGGTTTCATTTTTCTCTTTTTATTATCCATTCTATTAATTTTTTTATTAAATCAGTGACAAAGTTAAAATTAAAGGGTACTAAAGTGAATATTCAATAAATCTAGGTAGAATATCTTAAGTTTTTTGTA
>NW_017892876.1:0-1488 GCF_001540865.1 Ananas comosus | reverse complement strand
AGCAAATAATATCGAAAAATCGCATAATTTATTTTCTAGATACTTCAAATACTCTAGATCAAGTTTAACGGAGCCGATCGACAACTCGAAAGTCGCAACATCAAAAACGACCTGAAAACACGAAAGGCTTCGTACTTCCAGAAGTATAGTAGCCTCACCCATATATATATATATATATATATATATATATATATATACACACACACGTCGGTCTAGCTAGCTAGTATGCACGATTCTGCCCGCGGACAGAGTGAAGTATGAAAGCACTGCTGGGTGACGGAGACAGTGCATATATTTTCGTGTTTATTTTATTAGCCATGTGGTACGGTGTCTGCTGCATGCATGCAGCCATGCAGGATCTGTATGCGTGCATATAGGAAAAGGGCATGCAGAATAGCCCTGCAATCTGATTGCGTACTCGTCTTTGAGCCTGATTAATTGCATTGCTTCTGTCCGTCCGCTGAGGTTCGATTGCGATTCTACTAATGAAGGATCGAGCTTGCATGATGAAATTAAGATCGAGCGGACGATTTAATGTAGCTTACCTGTATGGTTTATTATATACATACGTACATGTTCCGCATGCACGTACATTTTTTGTTGTGCTCTCGATCGATGCGTGCATTGGCAGCTTCTCGGAATCAACACAGCGTTGGGTATATATTGGCATTTTGTCACAATTCTGATGGCTGTTGAAGTCCATTTTGGTCATCACATGCATGTTGCGCGCCGCATCGATCACATAATGCTGTGCTAAGTAAGTAATCAACCGTAGAGGAGCGACTCAATTTACACGCGATTGCCTCATGTTCCTAGCCGGTTGCGGAGAATCCATGCATTAATTAAATAGAGAAGCTATACTCTTTTGATTATAAATTTTTTTATACTTATAAATTTTCGGCCGTTTGATGAAATAATGTGCGGTTAGGATAATACAGACCTCCGATTATGATGATAGTAGTCCTCTAGAATTGAATAGATGATTGTTTGAATTGTATGATCCAATGGTTGAAAATGATCAAAATAATAGATCTAAAAAATTTTATAAGTATAAAATAGTTTATACTCACAAGAATATAATAACCGAACTCTCACTGTAAATATATGTATATATACTAAAAATCAAAAATCGGTTAATTAGTACATTGTAATTAAGCACTCTTGGATTGGATTATGAATCGTAATAGACTCGGAATTTTTTCAGTATAATATTAAGCGTAGATTGAGTGAAATATTTAATTAATCAAAAATATTGGTACATATTGAAAGGGAAGTTCCAAAATTTGTGGGTGGTAGTGGGAAGAGGCCGAGGACAAAGAGGCCACACACTCGACGCAGGACGGTGGACGTGACAAAGCCTGCATCTTGTCTCGGGCAGTGGTCCCCACCGTTCATGTGCGCCGGTTTCCTCGGGCCGTTACCCTTCCCGATATATAAATAAATAAACATATATATATATATATATATATATATATATATATATATATA
>NW_017892875.1:0-1491 GCF_001540865.1 Ananas comosus | reverse complement strand
CTCACAGAAAATTCTAAATCTTCGGTTTTCGCTCCGATTTCCGCACAGGTCATTTCCAACTTATACTTTACTTCCATGAGTCCAATAAAATAGTATCTCACACTATTTTTATTTATATTTATTTTTATAATAAACTCCGACATACTATCCTACCGTAACTTCCTATTTTCGGAAGTTCGGTATCCTACAGGTCGAGACCTCCGCTACCTCCGGATCCAGCGAGGTCCGTGAGTTGAGGAGCCAGCTTGCGACCCTTACTGATCTCGTGGCTCAGTAGGCGGCGGCAGCCCAACAGCAGGCTGATGCGGCGCGCCGACAGGAGGCGCGGATGAAGCGCCTGGAGGACCTTCTTCTGCAGCAGGCGGCAGCTTCCAGGGAGACCCAGGTCCCTACACCTCCAGCACCAGTTGTGTACGTCGCGCCGAAAACGCCGTCCCCTGCGCCCAGTTCGTCGCGTGCGGCTCCCGTGGCCGCGCCTCAGGAGGAGGCTTTGGCGGCGCCACCTATTCAGGCACCCCCGATTGGAGCTGTTTTTTCCGTGTTGGTTGAGGGGGCGGAGCGGGACCGACTGATGGAGCGCCTCAACGAGTTCAGGAGGTGCGGTCCCCGGAGCTTCGATGGCGAGAAAGTCGACCACTGGATTGTGGAAAAGTGGTTGATGCATATGGAGAAGCTCTTCCGCGACACCTTCGTGGAGGAGAGAGATCGAGTCTGGCTTGCCACTCACCACCTGGACGGCGAGGCCTATCGCTGGTGGTTGGATCTTCAGGAGAACCCCAGCACCGACTTAGCGGCTATTACATGGAAGAAGTTCAAGGAGCTTCTACTGGCGCACTACTTCCCGACCAGTGTCAAGAGGAAAATGGAGCAGGACTTGCGCAACTTGCGCCAGGGAGACAGGACCGTAGCCGAGTACGAGCGGGAGTTTTCTCGGCTTCTACACTGCGTGCCTTTCGTCGTGCGGGACGACGAGGACAAGGCCCGCATCTTCGAGCGAGGGTTGCGACCGTCGATCTTCTGATTCGTGCAATCCTCTAACCTCCAAACCTACCGGGAGGTGGTGGATCGCGCGCTTATCGTGGAAAGCGGCGCGGCAGAGATGCAGGAGCGGCGAGAGGGCTTGGACAGGGGTAAGGCCAAGAGGCCTGCGGTGGAGGGTGCGAGCTAGACGAACTCTAGGAGGCCGCCGAAACACCCTAGGAGCCAGCAGCGTGGACGCGTCCCGGCAGCGGAGCAAGGAGGTCCTGATTGACGCCGACCTCCCCAGTGCATGATCTGCGCTGGTCCTCACACTCCACCGCAGTGTCCGCAGCGGGGAGGCAGGTGCCACTTTTGTGGCCAGAAGGGCCACTTCCGGACTGAGTGCCCGAGGAGATCGTCACCGGCACCATCGACTGAATCGGCACCGGCGTTACCAGCCGCCAGCCAGGGGACTCCATCTGCACAGTACCAGCCTGGGCGGCCATCCGCCCAGCGTCAGAGCGAGGGATC
>NW_017892874.1:0-1498 GCF_001540865.1 Ananas comosus | reverse complement strand
CCTGCGAATAATTCTCAAGCAGGTAGATCCCACATTGTATAGCTTAGCAAATTGGTTCAGCCCGAGGCAACGGATTTAAATTCACTAGTAGCTTGTACCAAGGCAAGAGAAGAATTAGTTACTGTCCAGGGATAGAAGGCAAAATGGCTAATGGAACAAGGTTGCAGCAACAAACCACTAGCTATAATCAAAGCTTTGAAGAAGCATTACAAAGTGCTCGGGATGTTAATCAAAAGTTAGATGTCATAATAGAAGCACTACAAAAGGAAGAGGCAAGGAGGCACGAAATCATGATGCAGGAGAATGCCCGCAGGCATGAACAGCTCCTAGAGTTAATTAGGAGCCGATCTGTACATGTTAAAGGGAAAGGGACAGTAGTGCAAGTTCCGATAGAAAAGAAACATCGGCAACAGTACATGCCATGCATGGAGTTAAGTTTCCCAGATTTTAACGGAACAGATCCAAAAGGATGGTTACGAAATTGCGAGCAGTATTTTGACCGATACCAAGTTCCTGAGCAACAATGGATAGGCATAGCGTCCATGCACATAGAGGGTGATGCACGGTTTTGGAAGCAAGCATATTTCTTTAACCGACCAAGGGTGAATTGGAACGAGTTTTCCGATGCAATTTGTAAAAGATTTACAGCGGCGAAAGCGGGGTACCCAATCCGAGAATTTAGTACTTGCGAGCAAACCAATTCTATAGAGAGCTGCCAAAAGAATTGTGAAGCCGCAAAGAGATCTGAAATCATGGTGCAGGAGGATGAACACATACATGAAGCTGGAAGTGCAGGATCAGAGAAGGAGTGTGATGATTATCTACAGTTGGAGATCAATAGAAAACCAGAGATAGCATGGAGCGAGCGTGCTAGCAAGCCAGAGGAGCTGCTGAAGCTGCTCGCAGCACAGCCACCTCTACTCAAGCCTGCCCACAATGCCCCAAATGCATACACTACTTCAGCTGAAACTGGAAGTACCATAAAAGCTGTTGCCAATACAACTCACAATTCCGAAGAGAGTCTTAGTCTTAATCTTGTAGAAGGGGCTGCACCAAGTGAGCAAACAAAGATGCGAGGGCTGTGCGATGAATACGGAGAGGAGTACATCACGGGGAAGCAATGCAAGAATAGCTCCCTGCATATGTTAACGGCACAGAAAAAGGCTGAAATGAGTGCTGGATCCGAAGCAGCAAAAGAAGAAGGATGGGAGCCACAACAAGTAGGAGGAAATGTCTACAAGGCTAGGAGTATCAAGGAGTCAGGTAACCAAACCCGATTAATTTTGAATGATGATCGAAACCTGCATAGCCTCATTGACTTCGGGATTGCAAAAGCTACCAGAGTTGAGTTTACTACGGTTGCACCCTTGATAGTGATAGCAGACCCTGAGCACAAGGTGCTAAGCGAAAATTCTTGCCCTCAGTTTGCAAGAAAGGAGCCAGGACACAAATTCTTTGCTGATTCGAGAGAATTGTGGCTCGAAAATTCTGACATGGT
>NW_017892873.1:0-1498 GCF_001540865.1 Ananas comosus | reverse complement strand
GGGCTACATCAAGTAGCTTCACCCAGTCTCGTTGGTTGGCACTTACGAAGTGCCGCAGATATTGCTCGAGTAGAGCATTTATTCTTTCAGTTTGGCCGTCCGTCTGGGGGTGTAGGCTGGTGGAGAAGTATAGCTTGGAACCCAAGAGCTTGAAGAGCTCCGTCCATAGCCGCCTGAGGAAGCGGGAATCCCTATCACTGATGATGTTCTGTGGGACTCCCCAATACTTCACCACATGCTTCAAAAATAACCACGCTGTCTCCTCAACAGTACAACTTATGGGTGCGGGGATGAAAGTGGCATACTTCGAAAATCGGTCCACTAGCAGACTGGAGATGAAGTCCAGGGAGACGCTCTCCCATGGCCGCTCCGGCACTGGTAAGGGCTCCAGCAGCCCACACGGCTTCTCTCGCTCCACCTTGTCTTGCTGGCATGTGAGACATGTGCGTACATATTCTTCAATGTCCTCCCCCATTTTCGGCCAATAATAGGCCCTCTCCATAAGGGCCAGGGTCCGATGTACGCCCGGGTGGCCTGCCCACAGAGTGTCGTGACACTCCTGGAGCAGTTCTCTCCTCAAGTTCCCCGCCCGCGGCACGTACACTCGATCCCCCTTTGTTTTGATGAGGCCATGCTGGATCCAGAATCTTCGCGCCTTGCCTTCGTCGATCAATTGCTTGAGAGTCACTGTAATGGGATCCTTCCTCAATCCTTCACGAATCCTCTCTTGCAAAGTCGCTTGTACTTGACTTGCCCTCTTATTCGACAGAGTTTTAAGAGCGGCAAGTTCGGCCTTTCTGCTGAGAACGTAAGCAACTTGGTTACATCGTCCTGGCTTGTACTCCAAAACCATGTCGAACTCTGCTAGGAAATCTTGCCATCTCGCCTGTTTCGGAGTGAGCATCTTCTGAGTCTGAAAGTAACTCAGAGCGACGTTGTCTGTCTTGACCACGAATCGGGATCCAAGGAGATAGTGCCTCCACACCCGAAGACAATGCACCACTGCTGTCATCTCCTTCTCATGGGTCGCATACCGCCGCTCAGTATCATTCAGCTTCCGACTCTCGAAGGCTACAGGGTGACCATCTTGTACGAGTACCCCCCGAATAGCATAATCCAAGGCGTCTGTATGGACTTTGAACGGGAGTGAGTGATCAGGTAGACGTAGTACTGGCTCCTCCATCACTGCAGCCTTCAAGTCATCAAAGGCTTTCTGGCACTCGTCGGACCACCTCCATGCCCGGTCTTTTCGTAGCAAGTCCGTCAATGGCGCAGCCCTCCGCGAGTAGCTGCTAATGAAGCGCCGATAGTAGTTCACAAGTCCAAGGAACGAGCGTAATTCCGTTACTCTTGTCGGCGCTCTCCACTCTTTTATGGCACGAATTTTCTCCTCATCCATTCCAATTAGGCCACCACCCACTCGATGGCCCAAGAACATGATCTCCTTCTGAGCAAAGTAACATTTCTCCTTCTTCACATAGAGGGAGTGCTCCTTTAA
>NW_017892872.1:0-1499 GCF_001540865.1 Ananas comosus | reverse complement strand
AGCTCGGCCGGCGCCATGCGATACGGGGCCTTAGAAATCGGTGCTGTCCCGGGAACCAAGTCAATCATGAACTCGATCTCCCGGTCCGGCGGCATACCCGGTAACTCTGCGGGAAACACGTCAGGGAACTCCCGCACAACCGTCAACTCCTCGAGGGTCGGAACCACTCGATCAATTTCCACAACGGTCGCCAAATAGGCTACGCAACCATTGCTCATCAACTTCCTCGCTCTAGTCGCCGATACCGTCGCGGCGAAGCACGAGCTCTTGCAAGCTCGATAGGTGAACTCTTCTTGACCCGGCTCCCGAAAGGTGATAACTCGAGTCGGGCAGTCGATCGACACATAGTACTTCGAGAGCCAATCCATGCCCAATATGATGTCGAACTCCTTCAACCTTTTGAGCACCAACAAGTCGACCGGCATAACCCAGTCATTTACTTGCACTGGACATGCCAAATATCGCTTCCTAACCATAAATGATCGCCCGGGGCCCTCAACATGCCAAACGTGCTCCCCCAGACGATACTCGATATCGTGTGCTTGTGCGAATGATCGACTAATGAATGAGTGTGATGCACCTGTATCAAATAGAACTCTCGCTCGAACACCTTTAACCAAAATTATACCTGCCACAACATTGCGCTCGCCGGCCTCTGAAGGCTCCTCAATGTGCACCGGTGCGGCATACATCCTCCCGCTCGGCGCTGAACGTGCAGGCTCTGGTTGGCGTGGCGCCGCCGCTCGCCCAGTAGATGCTGCAGGAGGGGGCAAGCCATAGCGAGCCGGAACCGCCGGGGCTAATGCAGTCGACATAGCGGGCGAAGCTCCTCCTTGAGGACAGTCGCGGATGACATGTCCCGCTTGCCCGCACTTGAAGCACCTCCCTCGGCGCTGCTCACACACACCCGGCCGGTGGTCTCCGCCGCAAAAGACGCATCGCTGTGCACCACGACCCTTGGGCTGAGAGCGTGGATACTTCGGGGGCCTCTTGGAGCTAGACTGACCACCCGGACCACCGCCCTGTCTCTTCTTGCCTTTGTCCTTGTCGAACGTCTCACGGTCCTCACGCTCGCAAGCGTTCCCGTGCTCGACCCATAGCGCGCGGTCTAATGCTGCCGCCAAAGTGTGGAACTTGAAGGCATGCACCGTCTTGAATACTCCGGGCCGGAGTCCTCGAACAAAACAATCCGCCCGGTCCTGCTCTGTCACTGCCACGTCCGGGACGCAGCTCAGGAGATGGGTGAACTCCCGCTCGTACTCCCGAACCGTGCGGTTGCCTTGCTTGAGCTTGCGAAAGTCTTCCCGCATCTTTCTCTTGTCACTGTCGGGGAAGTACTCAGCGAACAATAGCCTGCGGAACTCCGCCCAATCGATCGGGGGAAGCTCGGGGAGTCGGTCCTGCTTGACTCTCTTCCACCAAGTCCTGGCCCGCTTCTCGAAGCAATGAGCGGCCAAGTTCACCTTGTCCTTCTCCAAGGTGAAGATATCCTCAAATAG
>NW_017892871.1:624-1499 GCF_001540865.1 Ananas comosus | reverse complement strand
GTTACTTTGTATTGGATTTTTTTTTATAAAAAAAAAAAATAGCTTCACTTTGGTTGGGTATATTGACAAAGAGTAGGATACTTCATTTCGAATCCTTGTAGAGTTCAAAATAATTTTTTTTCAAAAGTAACATTTTGCGTAAGATCTATTAGAAGAAGGGACTAGTTTAGAAACATTCCTTGGCCCAAATTTGGTTGGATATATTATCCAAGCTTAACATAGTGTTGGCAAAATCATTCATGGTTCTCTACATATTGGCAATTTCTTTCTTAAACAAGCTCCATTTTTGATGATTTAGATTTCGCTTACGTTACTTCGCATGAGAGAGCTCAAATGAAACAGTCGGTCCGGTGGTTTGACAATTACAGTCTTCCATTATGATATTTATTTTTTTTTTTTCTGCAAGATGATGGCAAATTGGTAATCGAGCAGACATGTAAAAAGATAAAAACTCTCTTCTTTTGTTATAACTGTTTACTTCGATGCTTAGGCCTCATTCGATATTGTTGCGAATTTTTTTATTTTTCAGACGCAAATTCTATGCAATGGAGTGTGCAGCTGATGATGGAGCCGGTGCTTGTAGTCTATACATCTATTGGTGTTTGTTTGCAAGAAACAATGGAAAACTTAGTAGTAACTAACTGCTTTTGGAACTGCTCTAGGGAGGAAGGAGTCAGCAACCTTGGTCGCTACTTGGTGGGCTATTTGGCTAGAACGGAATAGGCGAATCTTCGACAATAGAAAGTGGTCGACGAGGCAGGTGCTGGCGGAAGTACGAGCTCAATACAGCATGTGGGAGTCCTCCTGCAATTAAGGCTTTTTTTTTTTTTTTTTTTTTTTTTTTTTTTTTTTTTTTTTTTTTCCTTTCTATTTTC
>NW_017892871.1:0-392 GCF_001540865.1 Ananas comosus | reverse complement strand
ATGAATGAAGCGGTAGCATGCTACCTTCTCTCAAAAAAAAAAAAAAAAAAAAAAAAAAACAAAACTGCTTTTGCTCTTTCTTTTTCTTTTCTTTTTTTTTTAAGAGGATGCCCTTTCGGCATCAGGCTAGGTTGCATTGCAATTTGCAAGCTAGCCAACGGTGACAAGAGTAGGAAAGTCCATCCTTTGGCACTCTCAAACAAGTAGAATTTGCATACATTAAAACATAGAACGGCGAAGATACCGAGAAATTGTTTTCACCCTTTTGTTGCTTGCCTTCTTCTACTGCTATGATGTTGCAGGCAGCGGCATGTATACAAACACTACCAGCGCAGTGGCTGGTACGATTATTTCTTGTTGAGCTACTGATTATGCTTTAGGTGTTTTCGGCA
>NW_017892870.1:0-1500 GCF_001540865.1 Ananas comosus | reverse complement strand
GAGATTTTGTTTCTATCGCCGTTGGTTTATCTAACGGCGATAAATTGGCCTTGGGGCCCTATTTTCTTGCTTTTGTTTACAGAGAACTTTTTGACTCTATTAGGCCATCACCCAATGACAATGATGTCACCATTAGCTCGGGTTGCTGCGTTTTTTGGTTTTTGCAGATGTTTTTACAAATTTATTTCAGTAGGTTGTGCCGAGAACCCTTAGATCTGAACTCGGCTGCTCGCTTTGACACCTATGGACTTGCTCTCGGCTGTCCTCCACCATTTACACCTGGGCATCCTCTGGACTTCCTCACTTATTTTTCTGTTTTTTATGATTCGAGCCCTCACTTTCTTATTTATTGGTCTCCTTTTGCTGATCGAGTCACTGGCCCCCCCTGGTTTTTGGCCAGATACGAATCACTTCAGGGTGAACTCGCCTCTTCTCGCACTGGCGAGTATTTTGATGTTTGGTATTCTTTTTTGGCTCCTCGGGATTTGCACATCAGCTTGAAATCACGCTCGAAGTTATTACCTAGTACCGAGGTTTACTCTCCACAATTTGCGGCGCGTCAATTTGGTTTTACACAGGCCATTCCTGCTCCGGCCAAATTTTTCACGGCTAATACTGCCACTCATCGTCCGCCTACCAAGAGCATAGCTGACGCCGATCAGATTTCGGCTATGGGAAACCGTCTACGGCGATTTTTCAAATTGGTCAGCTTCAGGACCAATCATACCGGAGTATTAGGTTTTCGCTATGCTGTGAATTGGGATATCTTTCTCAAGAAAAACTTTTCTCCCATCATCTCGTGTGCACATCGCAAGACTCGTCATCCTCTCAGTATGATATTTCTTTTGAAAATGACTTTCTGCTTATAATTACTACTACTCATCTCTCTTTCTTTTGTTTTTATTTTTGTTTCTAGCTCCTTTCCCAAATAAGGCTCAATCGGAGAACCCTGCCGAGCCATCCATATCAGACAAAAAATCGGAAGAAGCTGCCGAAACTCCACCTCCTTCCTCTGTAATGTTTTCTAATCTGTTTCTCCTCTCTAAACTCTTCATACTCAATAAACTCTGCCTTAAAGGATTGAGGCAGAGCATATACCATGTTCACTTCAGCCGGTGATTCTTCGGCTGATTTTCCTTTGGTTCTTTGTTTCTTCTCCTCCGACTCCTTCGTTGTTTCGGCAGAAGAATCACTCTCCATCCGGACCTCCCTTTCTTTAGGGGGCCATCTCTCTCTTTTGATCATAGTTTCGAGGAAAGCTATTTTTTCTTCTAACTCCCTCCTGATCATCTTCTCTTCTGACTCGGCCTCAATTGGCCGTTCTACTCTTGACTTCAACTGGGGGGCAGGTGATGAGCCGCCTGTCTCGTGATCATTTTTCATTTGACGAAAAGGGCATGATTGCTCATCAGGGCGCCTCCAAACATTGAGCCTCATCCCTTTCGCTTCTTCATAATTTTGTCTTGCCTCGGCTTGCATCCTCTGCTGCCGACGCTTCTG
>NW_017892869.1:687-1502 GCF_001540865.1 Ananas comosus | reverse complement strand
ACAAATTAGAGTAAGCACACATATATTATGTTCCTACTGTCACTTTTAAGATTCAAAAATATATAGATGTTGGTTTTCAAGAAAATATAAAGAAAAAAAATTTTGTTGCATGAAGATGAAAAGTTACAGGAGTAACATTAGGAAAAAAAATTACGAAATTAAATTACAAAAGTGACAGTAGGGAAATAATATGTTCTATTTTGAAAGCATCAATATTTAAGAGTGAAGAAAATTACAGGAGTAATGTGAGTTTTAAATTTTTTCATCTTTCCAAAAATGCCTCTATTCTTTTTTACTAATATTTTTATGTCCAGAAATTTTCAACCAATCATTTCAAATAATTAACTAAGTAATAATTTATTCCTAAATAAATATTTTTCTTCTCACGTGTAATATCCGCACCGCCAATTCTTTCGCAACATAATATCCATAAATTTCTCAAATATCTCAACATAATTATAGGTGACATTGAAATAAAATTTTCTTCATTAAATGTGATTTTTAATAATATAGTAAAAGATATTAATTTTTTATAAAAGCGTGAGTTTTGAATTTTTTTCTTTTTTCAAAAATGTCTCTATCATTTTTTACTAATAATTTTATGTCCAGAAATTTTCAACCAATCATTTCAAATAATTAACTAAGTAGTAATTTATTTCCAAATAAAGATAAATATTTTTCTTCTCACGCATAATATCTGCACCGGCCAATTTTTTTGCCACATAATATCCGTAAATTTTTTAAATATCTCAACATAATTATAGGTGACTTTGAAATAAAATCTCCTTCATTATAGGTGATTTTTAATAATATAG
>NW_017892869.1:0-565 GCF_001540865.1 Ananas comosus | reverse complement strand
CAAATAAAGATAAATATTTTTCTTCTCACGCATAATATCTGCACCGGCCAATTTTTTTGCCACATAATATCCGTGAATTTTTTAAATATCTCAACATAATTATAGGTGACTTTGAAATAAAATCTCCTTCATTATAGGTGATTTTTAATAATATAGCAAAAGATATTAATTTTTTGCCATTAAATCTTATCTCATGATTGAAAATAAAAATATCTATTAATTTTTGTGACAATATTACCCTCGCATTTATATCCTATTTTCTATCTACGCGTTTCTCAAATATTTTCCTTCTCACGCGTAATATCCGCACCAGTCAATTCTTTCATAACGTAATATTCCTGAATTTCTCAAATATCTCATTAATCCACCTATCATTATAGTAAATAGAATAGATACGATGACACGTGGGAAACATATAGAAAGCGACGTTAGGAAATTGTCTCTATACTTTTTTACTAATATTTTTATGTCCAGTAATTTTCAACTAATAATTTCAAATAATTAACTAAGTAGTAATATATTTCCGAATAAAGATAAATATTTTTCTTCTTATGCGTAATATCTG
>NW_017892868.1:0-1506 GCF_001540865.1 Ananas comosus | reverse complement strand
TCCTGTAATTTTCTTAGTTCTTAAATGTTGATGTTTTAAAATAGAACATATTATTTTCATTTTATTATTTAAATACGAAGCAAGTATTAATTTTTTTTCTTGGATGTCTTATTGTTCTCAGGATATGGCACTTGGGTATGATTCTATACGTGACATCACTCCTCTTGGAGACAAATGGAAGATCAAAGTCAGAGTGATTTGTCTGTATACTATGCCTGAATTTCATCGTCCAGAGATGGTGAATAGCCTAGAGTTAGTTCTTTCTTATTAAAATGTAAGATGCGACTTTCATTTTCAAATTGAACATACGTTTGCTTTGTTTTTACTAAAAGATACTACATAATTTGTTTATTTTCTATTTTAGAGAGATAGGATACATACAACGATAAGAAAAGCTTTCCTGAATAAATTTAAAGTCCTTTTTACGGAAGGAAAAGTTTTTGTGATCAACCAGTTTGGAATGGGGCAGAGCAGCGGCTCCTACGGACCACTATACATCCTTACAAAATCAATTTTTAATATTCTACTGTTGTAGGTGAGATGGAAGATGTTTTGATAATATCAAAGTATGGATTTATATTTACCTCTTTTGATGAAATACTTGCTAATGTCGCTGATGACAAATATTTAATAGGTAAAAGTTGTTACATGCATCAAATATTTAATTTTTAAAATTTAATTTTTAATATGTGTACCTACTATATTGATTCTTACATTTTTTTTTTCTAATTTATCAGATGTCATTGGGAAGCTTTCTGGAATTAGTAGAATGGAAGAAAGCTGCAAGGACGGTAAAAAGCAAAAAAGATTACGATACTACTTGAGGATGACAAGTAGGTGCTCATAATTATAAATATATCTTTTGAATGTTTGTATATTTTTTTCAGTTAGCTGCTTATTATTATAAATAGATGACTAGATTAACAGTTATATCCAAAACAAATTATATTGTATTTATCAATCTGATAACTTTATAATACGACACTCACGTCTACATCTTAAATAACGGTACTTTATGTTCTTTGAGAAATATAGACAAGTATTCAGGTTTATGCAATAGAACTAGATTAGTGATCACTCAATTAGGAAAACACATACTAGAAGCAAAAGTGATCTCTGGGAGCAATATTGGGGAGAAGGTGTTTATACCCCGTATGGTGATTACTCCATCAGACTCCAAGTTACCTTTTAAATTGCAATGAAGGCAATTTGTCACGCCCCGGGGTCCCTTTTAGTTTAAAACATAGCGGAAAAGCGTCTGAATTTTTTTTTTTTTTTTTTTGAAAAGTCTGACCCCAGAGTATGCCAGATCCGCCACAAACACAGGGAATCCACTGTTCACACGGACAGAGTCTCCCCTGTATTTGCACGGCGTCACACAAGTACAAGAAGTAACCCAGGTACAACCACAACCAAATGAACATACAAATAACCAACAACTATATATTCATACACCATTCACATCACAGGTTCACATTTATATGTTCGATATTTAAACATAAATCC
>NW_017892867.1:0-1507 GCF_001540865.1 Ananas comosus | reverse complement strand
AACGATTAGTGACCTAAAAAAAAAAAAAAAAAAACTTTAAATACCACTTATGTGATTTTACACTTTCTCATTTTAATATTCTGTAGTTTAAAATGTATCACTTTTATACCCTATAATTTTATTTTTCTCTTTTTGTTATCTCTTTCATTAATTTTTTTCGTTAAATTAGTGACAAAGTTAAAACTAAAACATACTAAAGTGAATATTCGATAAATTATAGATAGAGTATATGAAATTTTTGTATATGATTTAACGAAAAGTTAACGGAGGGACTGACGAAAAGAAAAAAACAAAACCACAGGGTACTAAATTTATACAGTTTAAACCACATGATACTAAAGTGAAAAAATGCGAAATCACAAGAATGGTATTTGAAGTTTACCCTAGAAAGTAATAAGATTAATCCAACCTTCACCATATATATATATATATATATATATATATATGCTACTATACTATCAATAGTATCAAGCCTTTGGTACTATTGAGTTTTCAGCCGTTGGATGAAAGGATGTGTGGTTAGGATGATAGTGGTCCTCTAGGGTTGAGTGGGTGGTTAGTTTAATAGTATAATCTAACGGGTGGGAATGATCAAAGAGTAAATTTAACGGTAGAAAACTCAATAGTACCAAGGGCTTGGTACTATCGGTAGTACAGTAACCGAACTCTATATATAATTATAATTTTAGATCTCAAATTTTTTTTTTCTCAACCTTCGGAATTAATTGCCACAGATTTCTTAACTGTTTTTTGTTTTTTGCTATCACATCCTCAACTTTTAGGGACAAATGTTACAATTAACCTGTATTATGTTGGTAAACAGTTTCACGAATATCTTACAAACATAGTTAATCGGTTACTTTATATGTGTAGATGCAATTATTCTTCGACTAAAAGTTTAGTACAATTCGAGTTTAGAACTTTATATTCTAATCCTATATAACAGTTCTTTAATAGTTACATGAAAACACATGGGATACAAAATAAATTAAAAATCTTTGTGTTTGTGGAAATAATAATTAGAGTTATTAAATGTAAAGCAACTATTATTGAACTCAGTGAATTCTCAACTTATGACTAAATAATTTAAATTAATGAAAGTAAAAAATTAAAGATGATAAATTTGATGGACCATTTCAAAATATTAATTTTAGGGTCTCCATACACCTTTTTTTTTTTTTTTTTTTTGCTTGTTCTTTTTAACAATATAATAATACTAGCAATGAAGTTGAGGGGATCGGAACTCGAGGCTACTAACCCAAGAGCCACTACATGCGATTTTTAAATACAACCGAGTAAAAAAAAAATTTTGGCACTCACTTTCGAGAAAAAAGAAACAATATTTTTAAAATTAAAACAGCAGTAATTACAAAAAGAGAAACAATTATTTAATTTTTTAAAGCTAGGTATAGAATACTTTTGAAGCAATTTGGCATCACATTTCAATTGCACTCAATTTTTCTTTGTATCATGATCATAACATTAGATCCACTATAATTATTATTAG
>NW_017892866.1:0-1508 GCF_001540865.1 Ananas comosus | reverse complement strand
ACATAAAAGGTGATTCAAAGACTTCGGATAGCACCACCCACCTGTAGTGGTGTCAATCAACTAGAATTCACATCTCGGAAAGCGTCGACGACTATCTCTCGCGACTCCGTGCAAATAGGACTAAAGCGGTCTCTACCGTCATTAGCGCGTCGTCGACCTGTAGAAAAGTCAATTTAGACTTTCGAGCNGCATGTTCAATTATCATTTACATAAGACTAGGAGAGATTAAACTAGAGTCATCGCTCATATTTTACAAGTTAGCATTTCAATGCTACAGAAAGCGGCAACTATAGCCGAAAACCTTCTTTTGGCGATATCTTTGCGTAGGTTCTTCGGATTGCCGAACCGACTTCGCCAACGCGTTTCTTTTACCCTCAATTTGGTTTACATGCGGTCAATTTCGCATTAGGACTCTTATTTTGCAAAAGTGCATTGCCGGGGTCAGTTTCTATAGAAACCTGTTTCAATGCAATTTCACAATTTCAATAGAGTGATTCAATTCTCTACTAGCCCAAGAACCTCAAACAATTAGTTTAGAGGACTTACATCAATCCCTAATAAAGGATTATCTTAATTCCTTCTTTTCTTTCATTTTTCTTCTTATTCTTTCTTTCTTTCTTTCTTTCTTTTCTTTCTTACTTTCTTCCTTTTCTTTTCTTTCCCTGCAGGGCAGCTGCTGCTGCTGCCACTGTTGCCACTGCTGCTGCTGCTGCTAGCTGCAGCTACTGCTGCTGATTGCTGCAGCTGCTGCTTGCTGAGCTGCTGCTGCTTGCATTGCTGCTGCTGCTGCTTGCTGAGCTGCTGCTGCTGCTGATGCTGCTGCTGCTGGCTGCAGCTGCTGCTGCTTGCACATGCTGCTGCTGCTGCTTGCACATGCTGCTGCTGCTGGCAGCAGCTGGCTGAGCTGCTGCTGCTGCAGCAGCTTGCTGCTGCTGCTGCTAAGCTGCAGCTGCTGCTGCTGATGTTACTACTGCTGAGGCTGCTGCTGCTGAGCGGCCTGCTGCTGAAGCTGCTGCTGCTACTCCCTGCGCAAGCTGCTGAAGCAGCTGCTGCTGAAGCAGCTGCTGCTGACTGCTGCTGAAGTAGCAGCTGCTGCTGCTGCTCCTGCTGACTGCAGGCTGCTGGTGCCACTGCTGCTGCTGGTGAGGTTACTGCTGACAGCAGAGAGAGGGAGAGGGGAAGGGATATAGTCAGCAGAGAGAGGGAGAGGAAAATTCTCACCTTTCTTTTCTTCTTTTTCTTCTTCTTCTTCTCTTTTCTCTTCTTCTCTTTTCTCTTCTTTTCTCCTTCTCTCTCTCTACGTAGGCAGGCTGAAGGGGGGGGGATAAGGATGGAGCTCCCCTACTGGCAGGTTTAGTGGAAATCCACTAAGCCATGTGTAATTACCAAATTGCCCTCGACTTATACTCCGTCGCGCAACTCGGATCAAATACCTTTCGTAGGCTCATCCGAAAGTCCGATTGAGCTCAAATTTGGCAGGAATGTTCGTTTTTACTTAACAAGTCCAC
>NW_017892865.1:0-1509 GCF_001540865.1 Ananas comosus | reverse complement strand
ATTCTTGAGTTCTCGAATATTCTGGTTTTTCCTGAATCGTTGCTGATTTGTTTTCTGATATTCAGGTTTATCAGGAGATTTATTTTAAAGCAAGAGATGCTGTGATCTCATTGGTAAGTCAAAAGTAAAAGATTTATGATGTGCTATACTTCAGCTTCATGGATATTTTTCTAATTCAGCATAAACTATGCCAATCAGATTAATCAAGAACGTGAGGGCGAGCAGATTGATAGAGCTTTGCTCAAGAATGTATTAGATATTTTTGTTGAAATTGGGTTGGGTAAGATGGACTATTATGACTTCGAAGCATACATGCTTAAACGCACTGCAGCTTATTATTCTCGGAAAGCAAAAAGCTGGATTTCAGAGGACTCCTGTACAGGTTATATGCTGAAGGTACTCCTCTTCTAAAATTTGTTTGGATGAAATGCATTATTAAGCTATCCTTAGTTTGGTAATAATGACCTTTTTTACTTGTTTCAGGCTGAGGAGTGTTTGAAACAGGAGAAAGACAGAGTTTCGCATTACTTGCATTCAAGTAGTGAACCAAAGCTTTTGGAGGTTTGTTCTTGTTTAATAGTCCTTTGCAACCCTCTCTCTGTAAGTCATGTTTACTAGAATTTGACTGAACAATCACCTGAGTACTGGCCTGCTTGTTAGGTCAATGGTCAAATCTATTAGTTAAGCGATTAACTAGTTGATTTAATGAAAGATAAGATCATAACATTGGTACTGAGGAGATTCGGTATAAAGATGAGCATTCTCCACTTGTTTCCATTCTTGGCAGTTGGCACTCGGCTGGGCCACATGCCATTTAGCCATTTATTTTCCAATATATATTTCTAAAGATTTAAATCACACAGTTATTAATGCATTTTCCTGAGATAGTTAAAACTGGCTGTTGTGGTTAGAATAGTAAAGAGACAAAAGTCCTTATCAATCTAGTCTGTTGGCATAATTCAGTTCTTGGTTGTTTGTGGTCACTGTCACATGTCCAACAAGCTGATCCAAGTTGTTCTAATAATACTACTGTCTGTGCTTATTAGCCTGCTAATTAATATTTGAACTTGATGATGCTTGTTTTGTGCCTGACATCCTGTTTCACCACAACTTCCCAATTCCAATGCAGTTTGTTACTCTAACATACATTGCTTTTCAATTGCTGTAGAAAGTGCAAAATGAGTTAGTCTCTGTATATGCAAGGAAAGTTCTTGAGAAAGACCATTCCGGATGTCGTCCGTTGCTCCGGGATGATAAGGTTCGTAGATATTTCTTCCAAAATGAGTGTAGATTCTGTTTCATTAGCCCAATTGTCTAAAAACTTAAAATTGTCTTGTACTTGTTAGGTGGATGATTTGTCGTGGATGTACGGACTCTTTTGTAAAATAAATTTCCAGGATGATGCTGTTTAGTAGGTGGGTTGTTCATGTTCTGTTAAAATTCAAAAATCTGTTAACCCGATTACTTTGTCTTAGATGTGAGTAAAACCTTCTTTATAGATGCTTGGAG
>NW_017892864.1:0-1513 GCF_001540865.1 Ananas comosus | reverse complement strand
TTTTCTGTAAAGAACGGGACTGAGAAAATTAGCAGAAAATGCACAGTGTCAGAAAATTACGAAAATTGGCAGAGATGTCAGGAACATTATTATAAGGCTAGTTTTGAAGTTTCAGATTTTTCTGACACCTGTAGAGAGAGAAATAGCATCCGAAAGCTATCGATAAAGATTGCAGTTCGGTACAGTTCGCAGTGACCAAACGGGGTCGGAACTGAAATGTTAAAATTTCTTTGGACTTGTTAAGTAAAACCGAGCACGCCTGTCAAATTTGAGCTCAATCGGACTTTTGGAAGGGCTTGCGAAGGGTATCTAATCCGAGTGGCGAAACGGATAAGTCGGAGGGCGTTATGGTAATTATGACCATTATTAGTGGAAATCCACTAACCAGCCTACAGGGAGCCTCCATCCTTATCTTCCCCTCTGCCTCCTGCCTACGTAGAGAGAGAGAGAGAGAGAAGGAGAACAGAAGAAGAAGAAGAAGAAGAAGAAGAAGAAAAAAAAAGGTGAGAATTGCTTCTCTCTCTCCCTCCTGACTATGTCCCTTCCCCTCCCTCTCCCTGCTGTCAGCCTCAGCAGCAGCAGCAGCCTAGCTGCTGTCAACAGCAGCAGCAGGCAGTTCAGCAGCAGCAGCAGTAATAGCAGCAGCAGCAACTGCTGGAGCAGCAGTAGCCAGCAGCAGCAGCAGTAGCACCAGCAGCTGCTGGAGCACCAGCAGCCAGCAGCAGCTGCTGGAGTAGCAGCAGCAGCAACAGCCTCAGCTCAGCTCAGCAAAACTGCTGAGCAGCAGCAGCCTCAGCAGCTTCAGCTGCTGAGCAGCAGCATCAGCAGCAGCAGCTGCAGCTTAGCAGCAGCAGCAGCAGCTTAGCCAGCTGCTGCCAGCAGCAGCAGCATGCGCCAGCAGCAGCAGCAGGAGTAGAGCAGCTGCAGCAACAGCAAGAGCAGCTAGCAGCAGCAGCTAACAGCAGTAGCAGCAGCTGCTGCAGCAGCCAGCGCAAGAGCAGCAGCAGCAGTAGTGCAGCAGCAGCAGCAGCTCACCTGCAGGGAAAGAAAAGAAAAGAAAGAAAGAAAGAGAAGAAAAATGAAAGAAAGAAAATGAAAGAGAGAAAAATGGGATCAAAGTATTTTGACAGTTTTTCCTCATTGTTTTGAGGTTCGTGGGCTAATAAGGGTTGAATTACGCTATGTAATTGTGAAAATTGCATTGAAAAGGGGTTTTTATAGAAATTGACCCCGATAATGCACTTTTGCAGGATAGAAGCCCTATCGCGAAATTGACCGCGTACAAAGCTGATTGGGGGTAAAAAAAACGCGTTGGCGAAGTCGATTCGGCAATCCGACGAACCTACGCAAAGATATCGCCAAAAGAAGGTTTTCGGTTATAGTTGCCATTTTATATAGCATTGAAATGCTAACTTGTCAATTATGAGTAATGACTCTAGTTTAATCTTTTCTAATCCTTTATAAGTGAAAAGTAAACATGCCCAAGAGTCTAAATTGACTTTCCGACAGGTCG
>NW_017892863.1:0-1514 GCF_001540865.1 Ananas comosus | reverse complement strand
GGTTAGTGTCTAACCCACAACTAAGAAACCCTAAAAGCGTAACCCCACGAATAAACCCACGAGAATCGATTTCCCAAAACCGATTACCGAACAAACCGGAAGTCCCGAAAACCGCACCGGAACTTCGCCGTCGCTCACCTGTCATTTCCAAACCCACGAAATGACACGGGTGACCAGCCAACAAGGCTCAGCAACGAAACAAATGATCCCCAAGTACTGTCGGAAGAATTCCGAATCGAAAACGCGTTCTATCGGCGGATTTCGCCGAAAAACGCTCCGGAAATGCATTTCCGATCTTCGCAAAGGTCCGGGGCCTTGGACAATTAGTCCAAAGGTCACCCACAACATGTACACGCTGCCCACAGCTACCACGATAAACCAAATTGCATAAAAGCCCTCCCGATTACCCGAAATCACATTATTTTAAGTGATTTCGGCACTTCTATGGTCCGTCTACACAAACCAGAAGTCAACTAGCCAAGACGAGACACATTCTGATAGGTCTCGGCGTGCCGGAGGCCGTGCTCACCTTTCGGAGCACTTTCGGCCACTGTGGGAAGCGTACGACCAATGCGAATTCAATGAAAAAACGCGCACAGCGCTTAAATCGTGTCGACTACACAAACCAGGGCATGTAGGACCCTAACGGAGGTGGGCACAGTGTTCAGAACGAAACCACGATGATCGTGCTCACCTCTACAGTCATTGGGGTGCCTTCGGATCACCGAAAAGGTGACCGGAACCCCAAACATTGTGCTACAGTATTAAAAACAGCCATACCGGAGCACAGAGAGCTAGGGTTGGTCGCCGGCGGCCGAACGGCGGGCGATCCGGCCGGGGACGGGTGCAGCCGGTCAGAAGGGTCCACGGCAGGTGCTGGCCGGCGGCGGGCGGTAACCAGTGGCGCGGCGGAGGAGATCAATTCCGCTAAAAGCTCTCGGGTTCAAGGGCTCCCGGCGGCGAGGCGGCGGCCGGAGGAGCTTGGGGCGACGGCGATCCGTCGGCGGAGGCCGAGGGAAAGGCAGTGCGCCCCGCAGTGGGCAGCGGCGACGCACGGAGGCGCTGCGGGCTCAAGCTCGGCCCGCACGCGTCCTGGACGGCCGCAAGAAGCTCGGGCGACGGCCGGCGGCGCGCGGGGACGGGGTGCACTCATGGGTTGGACAGGGAGCTGCTGAAGGTAGTTAGGGCACAGCTGGGGGACAAGGTCGGCCAGATCTAGGGTTTCGTGCAAAGAAACCCAAGATGCAATTTATATACAAATGGACTTTTGCATATAACCCCTCCAACACAAAATATTTAAACCTCAGCCCCTGCCAGGGCGTACAATATGCGCGTAAGTACCTCGACGTTCAAAATCACGCGAAAGGACGCATGAAATATTAGGGTTTTCGCGAAGTTTCCGGTTTTGCCAATTCAACCCCTCAGCGAACATCTCGCAATTTCAGGAGATCCGTCCGTCGGATTTCTGATCGGATCGCGCCAGCGCGTTCAGCACGACTGGGGTATCGAATCTA
>NW_017892862.1:0-1516 GCF_001540865.1 Ananas comosus | reverse complement strand
AGTAATCTTTTATTTTTGGTTAGATTGGGCTTTATATTTAGGCATTAGTATATGTGTTTTTAAGTTTTAGCATAAATAGAACACTTACTCAGAAGTGTCCCAAACATGTCCCTATAACCCAATTCTGTTGTAGTGGAGTAATTTCATGAATACCCTTCTAACTTTTAAAAATACATTTCTAACACTAATGATTGGTGGATAAAATATATGGAAACCTCTCACCTATAGGTCATTTTGAAACAGACCCCCTTAACTTCAATTTTTTAGCATTAAGAGCCCTTGAACTTTTAGTTTTTTTTTTTTGTTTTTGCGTTTTACTTAGTTAAAAGTTTTTCAATTGAGATCCCTCATATATGAATTTGATAAAATTTTTAACTTAGTTGGAAAAAAAAAAAAAAACTCAATTGCAAAAGTAAAGAATCACTAAGGTTGAGAGGATGTATATATAGAGAGAGAGAGTCAAGCTACTATACTCTTATGAGTGTGATCGCCTTCGTACTCATAAGTCGTTTTCAATAATAAAACTTCCGAATCGACGATTCATACCGTTAAATATTATTTAGAATATTTAAAAACTTCAAAAAATCAAATTTTATAATTTTTTTATATCATTACAATCAAAAGATCACAAAATTGACAATTTTTAATGGTCGGTACGGAATACTTGCTAGTTTAATAGTGTAAAAAAATCGGAATCAATTGAATTTTTAATAGAAAATTTTATTCACTATCAAAATAAAGATCAATATAGAGATTTTGATAGNAGTTCATTTTATGCCCACTTGATGGACGTTATTATGATTTCGAAAAATTACAAAATTTATTTTTTAAAAAAATAGATTTAAAATTTTGACATTATTTAAAAATTTTGATGTAAATTTTTAATATTTAATTTTTAATTTGAATTTAAACTAATATATTATAAAGATAATGTTAGTATATTAATTTGATTACGTTTTTTATATCACCTGAACCAAACACCAATAATGGGAATGATTATTCCGATTCCGATTCAGGTGATCGATGAACCAAACGGAATTAGGTAATGAGTCATTCCGATTCCGATTCCAGCTTATTTTGATTTTGATTCCGATTCCGATTCTGACTCCGACTTCGAACCAAACACACCCTAAATACGGTAGGACATATATACTATATATATAATATTCATTTTAACCAATTATCCATGCTAGTTAAATGTCCGCTAGATTTATAATAAACATACATTAATATTAATAATTATTAAAAAAGTAAAATTATACTTACTGAAATTAAAATATATAATACAGTAAATAATACTTAACCGAAAACTCATAATAAAATAAATATCATTATGTTAATTTTCTGGATTGGGACCCTCTTACTAATTCTAATTATTTTTTAATAAATAAAAATACACTAATTAATGATTAATAACTAATAGAGTGTAAGGACTGAGATTTTTACAGTGCAACTAAACTCTCTGTTGACGATGTTTATGTGTGTAATTTAATTACATAAGCACTCGTCAAGTTTC
>NW_017892861.1:0-1520 GCF_001540865.1 Ananas comosus | reverse complement strand
CAAAGTCGAAATTACTTTTATTAGTTATAAATTTATTTATGAGTATAGAATTATTTTGAGAAGTCAATAGTTTTTTTTAAGAAATCTAAAGATTTTTAACCTAAAGAATTTTAAAAGTTGGTAGTTTAAGAATTTTTGTGAAAAATTAAAAACCATCTAAAGTTATAAGAGTACCAAAAAAGTCATTTGAAAATCTATAAAAAGTTAAATTTAGAATTTTGGTAAGGCCAAGCTACCAAGCAAGAAAATTATCTTGTACCAAGTTTTTTGGCACCTAACAAATCAAGTTTTGGTATATGTGAAATTATAATATAATACCAATTAGTATTGTTTGATAAATTTTGTTTTGAAATCAACCAATTATAAATTTATAATTAGACTTGAGGTTAAATTTAAACTATAAGTTTAAAAATTGAATTTAAATTTTCATTTATATATTTCAAATAAAATTCTATGTTCAAATTGTGACTTAAACTTCAATTATTTTTAAATTCAAAGTTTATATTACCTCATCCTATCTTTGTTGCTAAGAATATTCTTCACTCAAATTTTGTTCTATACTCTTCATTAATTACTGAAAAATTATCAATTTGATTTAAAATAAAAATATTCAATTTGTTAGATATGTTCCAACTTTAAATTTCTACTCGAATTCAAAATTAACCTTAGATATTGAACACCAATTTTAAATTATTTAATTAATTAATAAATTTACCTTTGTATAACAAATAATAAATAGTTAGTCTAATATAAATTTAATTAATTAATAAATTTACCTTTGTATAATTATTTAATTAATTAATAAATTTACCTTTGTATAACAAATAATAAATAGTTAGTCTAATATAAATTTAATTAATTAATAAATTTACCTTTGTATAATTATTTAATTAATTAATAAATTTACCTTTGTATAACAAATAATAAATAGTTAGTCTAATATAAATTTATTAAATAGGTTGCAATTTCACATTTGTAAATCAACTTAGAATTTGTACTTTATTCAATGAGCTGTGTTGCTATTTTTATTTTTTTATTTGAATTCAAAATTGAAATTATTCAAATTTCACATTTTAATTAATTGAAAATTTATTTTCGGATAAAAATATTAAAAAATAGATTCCTTAAATTGGTTATGATATGAAAGTTTAAATTAGAGTCAAAATTTATGTTTTGTTTTGGTAAAAATATTACTATTTCAAATATTTAATTCGAAGTTAAAGTTGTGCTTAAATTTTAATGTATTTACTCAATTATGAATCTATTTTAATACAAAAAATTTTTAAACAATTGTCCAGGTATAATTTATGCAATCTGTTGATATTTCAAATCTTTAATTTGAATTCAAATTTCTATTTTATACAAAATTATTCAAATTTCTATTTTATAAAAAAATTATGATAAAAACTTTATTGATGTAAGATATATTAAAATCTTAATTAGAGTATTAAAGTTTTAAATTTAGTAATACATTTAGTCAATACTTGAACTTATATTTTTATTAAAATGTTTGGCCACAA
>NW_017892860.1:0-1523 GCF_001540865.1 Ananas comosus | reverse complement strand
TGCTTAATGAGATGCTCGAGAACTCCTATGAATGTTTAACCCTATGTATGCATGAGGTAAACTGTGAGCACCAAAGTGAGACAAGAGAACAGAGTGACACAATAAGACATAGATCGAGTGGCATTCGATAAGGTAAAGTAAAGTGACACTAGAGTTAGTGTGAGGCAAAGAATTAATATGATGTAAAGAGTAATGACAATGACTAAAGTTAATGTAATATGGAGCATAAAGAACATGCAAAGAGTAAAGTACACGATTGCTAGAGATAGCCTAAAAGTAAAGAAATGTAAAGAACCATGATTGCTAGAGTAGCAACATAAAGTGATGAAAAGAACACTAGAGTTAGTGTAATGACATGATTGAACTTGTAATCCTTAGAGTTAGGAATTCGATCATACTTGCTATGAGTTCCGTGCTCGAGGGCAGTCGCTCCCCATCGGGCGATGCGCTCCGGAGTTTTTGCATCACGGGTTGGAGTAAACCCGAGGACGGTCTTAGCGGGAGGAAGCTGAGGGCCCACGATGATGGACTTAATGTGAAGCAAGTTATTGTGGCGAACCCCCCGAGTTAGCTGTGAGATTAAAGAACACAGAACAAAGTTAAAGAACAAAGAGTAAAGAACAAAGAACTTGCATAATCTGCATAAGTTTTATGTTGAGCATACCTCTTACTTTATTGTTCAGGCATATTAGCATCATGTTGTAGATTGGTTACTATATTCAGCTTATCCTTTCTATTATGCCTGAGTTAGTCCTAGTGGAAAAGTCGGTGATGTTGGGGCCGAACCCACTGGGAACTTTGTTGTAGTTCTCACCCCACTATTTCCACAGAGCCGGGACCGAGCGAGCCGGCGAGCGACCGCGGTAAAGGTATCGCACCATAGTCAGAGGCCACCAGAGTTGGGTTATTACATTTTGTTAGTAGTTTACCCTTTTATCATTTTTTGTATTTGATGATTTAAGATGTTAATGTATAAAATAAAGAAAGAAAAGAATGTAATTTTTATTTGGAGCAAATGTGATGTAAAAAGAAATGATGCAAGCAATGTAAAGATCATGAATATACAACTTGGATGAAATGGATGCATGTATGTGATCAAAAGTTGAATCATAATACTTGTGTAGATGTTTAGTTCCATTTCTTTCACTCATGGCTATTGCTTACCCTCGTGTAAGCCACTTGTGTATGTTTTCGCTAGTGCACTTCTTTTTGAAAATGTACATGTGATGAGCCTTGGACGGACAGGGGAAGCTCTGTCCGTTCGGCGTCTGTTTGACGTGCTCGGGCAGGCCTAAATTGGTATCGGTCCCGAGGCGTGACAGATATCGTGGTATCAGAGCCAAGAGTGAAAGAATAGGAATAGACCTAGAGACCCTTAGGATTGGAAGACCTTAAGGATCTAGGAAACGTGAGTGACGTGAAATTAAAGTTAGCGAAATCATGTGATTGGGTTAAGTTGGGACGTCTCTAATGTGATCAGAGGCTAAGTTTAATTTTCATTTGTTTCCTACTCCTTGTTTTGT
>NW_017892859.1:0-1533 GCF_001540865.1 Ananas comosus | reverse complement strand
CATGCATACTAGTTTATAAATCATTCAATCAACCATATCTATAGCTACTAGCATGCAAATTAAAAAACATAATACATCTTTAACCCTATAAGAACATGCACGATATGCAACTTGATCATATTTAGACTTAGACATAGAAAGTAGCCCGATGACTTCGGGATGGCACTCCCCCACCTTAGGTGATGCCGCAAACACTCCGAGACGCGTTCTCCTACTAATCTTGTCGCCGCTTAATTTTCGTTGGGTTAGCTTTAACCCTAAAGCACCTCAAATGGCGATATCTTCACGCTCACTCGTCGGATCGACGAACCGTTTCGCCTACGCGTTTATAAGCATAGAAATTACGTTTCTAACCCCTCAAAAGAGATCAAACCCTAATATATGCAAAATCCCCAAATTAAGCCCTAGGTTAGCAACCATAGAGAAATCATGGTTTCAAGCTCCAAATTTGGGATTGAACCTTCTCTTAAGCTCCAATGGTTTCCATTTGAACCATTCTTAAGCAACAAAACCCTTTTAAAAATCTAGGTTTAGCATCTATGAGGAAACCATGGGTGCTAGCTTCAATGTGAGCTAGATCCATCATCCCTGAGCTCATTAGGTTCCATTTGAACCAATAAAAGCAACAAAAACCATCCAAACACTAGAAATCCAAAACTAGGGTCAGAGCTTACCTCTAGGGTTTGCTCCAAAATGAACTTTAGCTTGATGGAGAGGAGGGAGAAGAGCTTCTTGGTCTTCTCCTTGATCTTCCCCTTCCTTTCTCTCCTTCTCTTCTTCTTCTTTCTTCCTCTTTTCTTCTTCTCCTTCTTTTCTCCTTCAACCGGTTAGAGAGAGAGAGAGGGAGGTAGAGAGAGAGAGGCTGTTAGAGTGGGAGGGGGCACAGCTGAGGATAAGAGGGTTAAGTCCTCTATTATAACAATGTGCTAAAAAGCCCTCCATTTATCAGATTTTGCAACTTAACCCGCCGCCTGCGCGCCCTTGTACCGGTACACGGGACCTTGTACCGGTACAAGGCCCAAAACCGAGCGCAAACCGAGCCTCGGGTGTCTCTGTTTCGCAGAGCTTGTACCGGTACAAGCCAGCCATGTACCGGTACAAGCCAGCCATGTACCGGTACAGCGCCTGAAGCCTTCGAACCCGAGAGCTACGCAGCCTGGCTGCGATGGCTGTACCGGTACAACCATCACCCTTGTACCGGTACAGCAGCTCCAGAATGCTGATTTAGCATTACTTCGGCTCCGCTTCCCGCCGATCGATATCCAAACTATTCCAACACCTTTAGAACTCATTTTTGCTCTTCCAAATTTGTTGGAATACCGAATGGAACTTATTCATATCGCTTAATCACTTACTTTGGCCTATTTGGCCAAAGTTAGCCAATATCGTCGAATTTCGATATCTTACAGTTGCGCCCTAACAGTATAACTTTGCAACGAGTACTTTTTCTCATTTAAACAAACAAAGAATAAAAACCTAATTATATTGTTCTGCTATGTCCCGAGAGTGTAATAGTGGGACGAAACGATGTCA
>NW_017892858.1:0-1535 GCF_001540865.1 Ananas comosus | reverse complement strand
GAGCGATCCCACGCGAAACGGTACATAAAATATCGCGACTCTTGCGAAAATACCGTTTTTCCACTACCGACCTCTCCTCGATCAACGCGTGATCTCCGCAGATCCGTCCGTCAGATTTACGAACGGATTGCACCGGTGCGATCAGCACCTCGGAGACAACAAAGCTGCAATTTCGTTTCGTCTAGATCGACCACGGATTCATGACAAAATCCAACCTTCTTCGAATAGAAGGAAACACACACAAAAATACATATAAAACATGTATTTTTGGATTTTCTCGAAATCCGTGCATCAAACTCAAAATCCGTCAGCGTCATTAGTTCCAGAATAGCTGACCCGGTCGAAACGAGCTATTGGATTGCTATGAACAGAGTCCGGTACGAGCCAGAAGCCAACTTCTTACCGCGGCTTCTCCGGAAAATCGAGTTACTATTCACTTTAAGTGAAACTTGGAAATCGCGTAGAATTTCCGTTTTAACTCGATTTCGCCCGAAACTTGACGAGTGCTTTTGTAATTAAATTACACACAAAAACATCGTCAACTGAGAGTTTAGCTACACCGCAAAAATCTCAGTCCTTACATCTCTTTATTCGGAGGATTTTGTGGGTCCTACATTCCTTTTTCCTTTTTAATTGAGGATCAATTGTACCATTTGTCCCAACCTTTGCACAATTTTTACTTTAGTCCCTAATTTTTTTTTTTTTTTTTTTTTTTTTTTTTGCAAACGCAACTTGGGATGTTTTCGAGTATGACTAAACACTGAATCCTAAATTGAACCAAATTAGATTTCGAGTTCTGGCCGCTATTTGCTGTGAGGCCTATCTCGACGGTTTTTTCGGATAAGTCGTCAGTAATTATAATAATAATAATATTATTATTTTATATATATATATATATATATATATATTAATTTTAATGATAATAATTTACTATAATAATATCTCCCCGTCGCATCTCGCCCTTAACTAGTAAAATATTATTTGGTGAATGTCTAGAGATGGGATGTCATCGAGTGCTAGACATCTCTAAACCAGAACAACTGTAACACACTGGACCTTTGCAAATTGCGAGGTTCGAGTGATTGGTCATGTTCTTAGCTTTTCCAGACTTGCTGGTAGGTCGTTGACTGTGTTCCGACCTATGGCACGTGTCCCGAGGAGTGTGGTACGAAGCCTCGCACCAAAACCCAAAAAATTTGGATTTTGGTCAGCTCTCGGATTGGCTGTCTGGCGGGCTTGTACCGGTACAAGGTTGTGCTTGTACCGGTACAGAGCCGAGAACTCGCAAACCCGAGCCTCGGTTTGCATTTTCGCAGGTCTTGTACCGGTACAAGGATGGTCTTGTACCGGTACAATGTTGATGGTTGTACCGGTACAGCCATCGGGCCTGTACCGGTACAGTGCCGCAGAACCGTGCACCCGAGCCTCGGTTTTGGATTTTCGTAGCTCTTGTACCGGTACAAGATCCCGTGTACCGGTACAAGGAGGCAGATTCTGCACAGTTTGTTCTGCAGGGGCTTATTTGCGATTGTGGG